>NC_088306.1:18178475-18318220 GCF_032854445.1 Liolophura sinensis
CTGCAAATAACACCAGACGTCGACATGGAAACGGTGGAATCGAATTTTCTCTTGTGTTGTAAACAATATGTGTCTCCTCCCTCTCCCCCAGAGATCCTCACCGTAATTGTTACATCACGTGCAGAAAGCGTATAAATTACCACCCCACGGAATATTCCCAGAGCGGCATAATTTCCCTGACCTTGTATCGTGTGTAGTAGTTCAATAAAGCAACTAACTGGTAATGCGTATATCAGTGTTTCAGGTACGGTGTATATAAACATGCATGCTGTTGTTGTTTTTTTTGGTTTTTTTTTGTATAAAAGTTTCATGAACATAGAAGTCAATTACTAGTATAATGAGCAACTTTGATTTATTGTAGACTTTCGAATATTTTTTATTTATTTAAGAATTAAACTTTATCTAAAAGCTCATTACGTTTGGCAAAATTTGGGGGCTCCGTGGCTCAGTTGCTTAGCGCGCTAGCGCAGCGTTATGACCCACAAGCCTCTCACCAATGCGGTCACTGTGAGTTCAAGTCCAGCTCATGCTGGCTTTCTCTCTGGCCGTAAGTGGGAAGATCTGCCAGCAACCTGCGGATGGTCGTGGATTTCCGCCGGGCACTGCCCGGTTTCCTCCCACAATAATGCTGGCCGCCGTCGTATAAGTGAAATATATAAAACATCAATTAAATCAAATCAAATTAACTATTTATATGGTTAGGCGAGATGTCATAGCTTGGGGATGGGGCCCCACTATAAATATGTCGGCTGTCAGACTGGTCTGTTACAGTGTATAAGCTAGGAGATGCCTTAAATAATGTTGAAATGTATCGACTTAATGATCAGTACTTAAATACATCGAAGCTGGGTTCGAATAAAACACTGGGCTCGACGCAACTATAACTGGCCACTGGCGAGTGAGGGTCACAGGTTCGAACCCAGCTCTCGTCGGGTCAGTTGCGGCTTTAAGTGAGCTAGTGTGTTAGTTTTTATTGGGGTTTTTTTGGATCGCCGTTAAATAAGGGAATAATTATTGAGCAAGGCGTCAAAGAACACTTGAAGAAATACAAACAAAATAATAATAAATGTGTTATAAAATAATGGCTATATAAAAAAATAAAATGACAAAAACAAAAATACAACAGAAGGAGTTTATTGCTGAGAGCCATAGAAGACATTTTCAGGGTGTTACCAAAATACTCGTATGTGGGAAGGTCTGCGGACGGTCGTGGGTTTCCACCCACCATAATGCTGGCCGCCGTCGTATAAGTAAAATATTATTGAGTGCGGGCAAAATACCAATCAAATAAATAAACAAATACCAAAATAATATTCAAGGTATAGTCCTAATAGCCGTAAGTGTTCGCAGCATCTGCTGATTGGAGAAGCGCGAACTGTGGGTAGGCCAGAACAAAACTATACCATATAATTTGATTTTCCCCGGACTCGATGTACAGCCAACAACTGATTGCTTTTTGTTTTGGAAGGTTTATAGATTGCCTATTGCCCCCAGGGACGCCTCTTATATATATAGGTTTACCATTTGCTCGAGCTGTCAATGAACTTTGTCTCGGGTTTGATTGTCCCTGACCCAGCCCTAATTCGTCGGTGCCTGAATTGATGTGATGGTTTGACATTCGCATGGTTCTGGGAAAGGACACTGAACAACAGACCTACGTCCCACACCCTTTCGCGGAATTTACTGAGACGATATGAAAATTGGAGACGAAATTAAGAATGACAGGCCCATAACCGAGTTTATTGTCTCGGGCCTATATTCATTTTGCATCTTCGCGTCTGTGTGCGTGCAACATATATATAGAATGGTGTTATATATACAGATTAATTTGTGCCAATATGCAGGTCGTGGCTTGGCCATCGCTGATGATTAAAATACCGTTATAGGGCTATGCAGGTTGTGCTCGATCTTCATCACCTATTCCTCTTCGTTTATCACTTTGAACTCAGCTGTGTCACTGTACCCTGGACAGCATTTATCAGCTATCTGTTTGGCTAGGTATTGCAACAGGAATATATTTTAAATATATGTATTTATATTTATATTGAAAAGCAGAGAGGATAATGTGTAAGGTGCCTTTAATTCACTATATAGTTAAGTCACAAGAGACGTAGGTTCAATCCCATTCTTGGAGGAATTTTTTTTGTTTGTTTTTTTATTCCCTTCTATTACTTTTACTATAGCATGTGATTCATCGGTGACGTCTTACCCTCTACCATATACTTTTTGGTTCCACGTGAGAGACTTTGACAGTAACTTGTCATTGAGAGGTGGTATATTCCTTGCGCTCTCGTTTCTTCCAACCGAAAGACAAAAAACTGGCTTCCATCAAATATAACTGAAACATTCAACGAAAGTGTGTGTGTGTGTGTATATGTGTGTGTGTGTGTGTGTGTGTGTGTGTGTGTGTGTGTGTGTGTGTGTGTGTGTGTGTGTGTGTGTGTGTATGTATGTATGTATGTATGCATACATACTTGGGGTTTAACGTCGTACTTAACAATTTTCAGTCATCTGACGACGAAGAGTCATTAGGTGGATGTACATACGATGTCTTCTTGTGGCAGGGCGAGTCCATGCCGCCAAAGTCCTGCCTTCACTGAAGTATCACGCAAAAGACACCAGACATGACACTCTGCCAGTCACATTATACTGACACTATGGCAACCAGTCATGTTTTCTTGCTCTAACCTTTCATTACTGACAGCCGAACGGGACAGCAGCAAGGATCATTTTTAAAGCCTTTGGTATGGCCCAAACGAGGTTTGATCCCAGGTCTCCCGACTTCGAGGCGGACGCTCTAACAATTAGATTACCGGAATCAACAAATGTGATCTTCAAGAATAGTCGCACTGGTCCAGTTGTGACTGTTAATTGTAAAACGTCGCAGAGGACATAATTAATGATGAAGGTATATTAACACAACTAGGACACATGCGTCAGTTGTACATTAAATGTTTTAGCCGTTTATTTGTGTTCTCTTCGATGGAGGTCAGGTAAGACGAAATGCTATGAAGTTGGAAGAAACTAAGCTATTCAGGTAGTCGTTGATCGAGGTTGCTGTTCATGGCGATCGCATTGATGAGAGATTCCTGTGTCGGTCATTTTTACCGCGCCTTCCTCGCCCCCTGCGGAAAGCGCGGTTTTAAGAAAACGCGACCCCACGGACAGCGCGGAAGTCGCGGTTCCGCGACCTCCGCACCCCCCCCCCCCCCCTTCCCTCCACCCCGGAACACGCGGAGGGCGCGGTTTTAACAAAAGCGAGTTTTAACCTTCCGCGAGTTCCGCGGGGGCGCCAAGGTCGCGGTGGTCGCGGTTTTTTTTTTTAGCCCTCCGCGCCCCGGCAAAGGACGTGGAAGCACGGAGGGCGTGGTCAATGAGCAGTTAGAATAAAATCTTGAGGTAATTTGACAGGAGGCCGTATTTCACCGGTTGGGGATGAACATTTGGCATCGCACTGTTGCGAATGCTCTGGTTTTTCTCTCTGTCCTGTAAGTCCTTTATATTAATCGCTTTGAAACAAGATCAAACAAGTTTTAAATCCTAAATTGTCACTCACATCCCAAACACTGTTCATTACCCATCTGTCTTTTATACTATATCAACTGATATACTAGGGGCCTCCATGGCTGAGGGGGTTAGCACGCCAGCATGGCGCAATGACCCAGGAGCCTCCCTCCAATGCGGTCGATGTGAGTTCAAGTCCAGCTCATGCTGGCTTCCTCTCCGACCGTACGTGGGAAGGTCTACCAGCAACCTGCGGATTGTCGTATGTTTCATCCCACCATAATGCTGCCTGCCGTCGTATAAGTGAAACATTCTTGAGCACTGTGTAAAACACGAATCAAATAAATAGATCAAACAACTGAAATACTTGATATGATTGTTATTATGTTCATTATTTTTTATCCTATTTGCTGTATTTAAATTCCGTTTGCCTTTTTCATTTTTCGACGTCTAGAACTTTTTGATATTTTTTATTGTTTGCATATGTAATCTCACAATTAAGTCTGGCTATCTTTCATTCGTAGCCCCCCTCCCTTTCTCTCTAAATGATTAATCCCCGACTCGGTATGTTAAATGATCTCCCAGGGTTTCGGGGCATATCTTTCAAGCCTTTGCTAATCTGGCCCGTCAACGACGTGTCCATGCATACCAATGACCTCCCAAATAACGATTTTCCCCAGCCATCGCGTCTTGCTGTTTGGGTTTCATGGAGTCTAACAAGACCCTTTGACTTTTACAGTATACCCAGGCCCTTTTTTAATTCTGGATTCCGCTATAAGAATTATTTCTGCCTGTGTATTTTATCGACATCTGAGGAACCTGCATGCGTCGTCTCAGGAATTTTTTCATAGTGATCTGCTGACCAGCAGCAACCGTTACCACTGAACCGGAAGCGCTGTTACAAAACCAGGACTCGAGATAAGGGTGGAAAATATTTTTACAAAGGTTAAAACCATATTATCGTAGTAAAAATTTGTAAGCAGGCTACAGTCTTGGCAGTTTTACGATTTTGGATACAGAATGATTATTGAGAAGCTTTTCCTGACATGATTTTTATTATTCTTGCTTGAATCCGACAAAAATGAGGGCATATTTTGGTAAGTAATATAAACGACTGCGGCATAGAGAGTATAAAACCAAAACAGGGCATGATGACAGTGTGCGGTTTGGTAAATTGTCACACATATTACCAGTGAAATACAGGTTGTTCTCAAATTACATCAGATAGGGGTTTTATTCCAACTGTTCATGTATATCTTTAAAAAGTACACAACATACACGTCCACTAAAGCAGAATTAGATTTTTTTAAAAATGCGTTGATGGGAGTTCCAATTTATTTGACGTCACACTCATAGAATAAAAACTAACCTGTATGCGCACCTACCGCCGGCAGCACATTCTTTTACAGGAAACATTAGAATTATCGGAAGTGGGTGGGGGTGCTATCTTAAACCATTAGATGAAAGTCATGGAGCCATTTAGGCCCCGAAAGCTCTACTACGAGTTCTCGGTCATTTTTATACAATCAATTATAGGGTTTCAGTGAATTTCAAAAACATTATTGATAGGCATACAGAAAGTGAATTAATGACATTTTAATAAAACAAGCATCGATTCTAGTTAACTGTTCGAGTTGAGTGTGTCTCAAAGTCTTTTTGTTGTAGATTTTTCCGAAGTTTGGGCTATACGTCTGTTTTCATTTAGAGACACAAACTCGTTTGTAGCCTTTGCAGGATCATGGGGAATTGGTGTGTTCTAGTTGACACGTAACTAATGAATCGGTTTTTCTGCAGGGCTTTCCTCTTTTGAATATACACGATTGCGTTGACCGGTAGAGAGACTTAGTGAAAATAAAAAGCTAACATACATATATGAAGATACACTACGGTACATTGATATAAACTCCACCATCTACTTTGATGAAGCTGGCATCACTTGTCATGTTCACACATGTGAAAAATTTCAAAAGCAATTCTGTTGCGGTATATGACCGAATTCAGATTTCGCTGAAACGCTCATCTGTCGAAACTACAATTACATACGGACAAATATGTCAGGAGATTCGTGTTATGATCGTGTTGTGATCGTGTTGTACTCTTCAGGGAGACCCGAAAAAAGTCACCATAATCTATTCTACATTCAACACGCTTGTTTCTTGGAACTCAAGGTTTCAGATATGCCAGATTCCTTCATAAAACCGACCGCAATCCTCCACCGTTCGCGTTCCTCAGAACAGATCGACTTCAGCAGTTTTAAGATATCCTGAACTACAGCAGAGAACATGTTTGACTTCTGGAGTGTTTCGGACAGATTGTCGCTGTTGGTAAACGGCAGTTTTGACATATTCGAACTAAAAAAGATGTCGAATGGTTTCATTTGCGCTTGGACATCGAATAATTCTATTCTTGTTTCAGCGTCCAATCAAATGATTTTCATCTGTCATACATCCCATTCAAGTGGAAGAAAATCAGATCTTTCAAGCGACCTGGCTATACTTTCTAACCAGACTTGCTTCATGAGTTGCACACGATTTATACACCACGTCTACTGGACTGAACACTTTTTGTTGTATCGTGGGCAGTTTAAAGGATACTCAGCGTGTACCAGATGTCTTTGAATTGGCCATTTTCATTTTGGTTGCAAATCCATTTTTAACATCTGTCATTGAATAAATGATTATGGTGAGCGTCAGTACAGCAGTACTGCAGTGGTGTGTAGCAGTACTTGTCACTGGGTCACATCATACCATTGTATACTCTGTACTTTGTTAAGGATGGGTTGACAGGCTGACTTACATCTTGTACTGCAGACAACACTGACTGCATTGATGTTGGGGATATTGTAGAACCGCATTAAGCCTCAGGTTCATCTCATACATATTGTCAACAGCTCTTGAAAATTTCGGTGGAGTTTTCGGCCAAAATGGTATAAAAGATTGCACCTTTTCCCTCCATAATCCATAGATATTTCCCTCCAGTACCATCTCTCTAAAAAAAACTTATTTTAAATGCCGTGAGAAGGGTACTTATCAGTTCTCTTCTCTTCATCCCTGTGGGTTGTCCATTGCTTGAAAAATTGAAGTTTGTCTTTCCGTTTGGCTTGTAGTACCTGTATTTATATACCTGCGTGACTAATAGCTGAATGTTTCTCAAGGTTGTTGCAAACAAACAATTAGTTTTCTTTTACCTTGTCTGTCTATAACACCAAATTGATCAGGAATACTTCCTGTGCTGTTTTAATAACTGACAGACTGGTGTGCCTGGGTGTGTCATCCACAGTTCTGATGCTTTGGACAGTTCTTACGTTTTTTTCTTCTTCTTAAACAGCGATCATTCAGATGTTATTGGCATCCGCATCATATATACGTACACGTGCAGATATATAAATTTTTTTATCGATTGGTTGCTCCTGTGTTACTATGGATTGGTTGGGAGACGTTGAGCATTAAAGCCGTGGGAGACACTCGTGACCTTGGTTGCTTTTCTCCAGCCATAAAAAAACATCCGCGTAAAACAATAGTCAAATGAATATTCATCACAAATGCTTTTTAATAGCACAACTGGAACACTGTACTATTCTGTGGTACATTGTCTAAAAATTATCAGCCGACTTATATACATATACATTGGATGAGAAGATATCTGGAGTGATTGAAGATACGGCGTAATTCGAGAAGAGTGTGTCGTTGTCGATGGCACGTGCTTCGTGATCAGAGCTTTATCACTACACACTGCAAATATAAACGACACATGGCATGTATTTATAAAAACACGCGTATTATTGTGCAAATGTCTTACTGTTTTTATCTGAATGCAGACGTTTTATCCATAAACGCGTTACAGGTACATAGTTGGACTATACACGCATACATTTTTGTTAAAACATTGGCTGGCATCCTTTTTATAACATTGGCGTTTTCAGTGATTCATTTTCAACGTTTTCTCCAAAACATGGGTGTTTTATAGCAAACATATGACATGTCTACTAGCCGTTTTTATTTTGACATGTATATACCTATCAGTTTTTGCTGTGTACCTGACAACATTTAACGTCTCGCGAGGAGTTTAAAAAAGGCTTAATCACTTTTAATACAGCTAAAAAGATCTGCTGCACGACAGCTAATGATTATATCATACCCAAAAGCCGTCTCGGAAGTACTAATTATTATGATCCAAGTGAATTCCAGGAATTCTCTAAGGAATAAAAGCGTCATGTCCGACATTCAAATACCATTCATAGTCCGTAAAAGGCGTTCCAAGTCGATAATCGCGAGATCCATTTCCAAAACAACGTTTAATACTAGCTCCCAAAGACAAAGGTATGTAAGAAATTATACAAATAAGGAATAAAGCCGGTAACACACAAGAGAGAAGCGGTCATCAGTTTTCAATGATGCCAGGCAGACAGTGGATATCCCAGGCATGAATTCCATATCAAAGTTCAAATTCGTAGTCCGTGGATCAAGGCTGTTCTTAATCTGGACGCTCTTTCGCCGTCGTTGTGGTGAGAACTGCGTTCGTTATAAATCCCTATATATGTAGTCGTCAGATAGAAGTGACAAATCGCTTTACTTCCTCTCTTCTTTACAGCTGTTTATAGTGAAACAAAACGGTCAATCGAAATTCTACAGTGCCTCTTATGTCAAAAGGGAGAAAATTATGTCCAAACATTCTCCTGTATAAACGGGAAAACGAACAACTATACCGATGGATTATTACAAAATGATAAAAGACCAGCAATATCTCTGCCATAATGGTTAATTGTTATTACCGGCCCTGAATGGTCCAGCCATATATGCCGGACTTGCTGTAGACGATATGCCAGTTGCCGATAAGGTCACCTGTTCGAATCCGTCTGTCGCCAATTCAGAAGCGCTTTTTCGTCAGTGACCATTGACGTGGTCAATGGTCAAATCCCTGTAAAATGTTATGGCCGCCGCCTCAGCGAAGGGAACAAAGAGTCAAATGACCAAATGCCTATAAAATGTTATGGCCACCGTCTTAGCGAAGGAAGCAAAGAGTCAAATGGTAAAATTCCTGTAAAATGTTATGGCCTCCGTCTTAGTGAAGGAAGCAAAGAGTCAAATGGTGAAATCCCTGGCTGCGCCCAGTGTCTTCCACCCATCTACCGCTTACATAAAATCTCAAGACAACAGTCAATGTCCATTCGGTCATATTTAGTTATACTATTACACACTAAAGAACTACTCACGCGATTAATCTGACTGTCGTCGTATAAGTGAAATATTCTTGAGTACCTCGTAAAACACCAATCAAATTAATAAATAAATAACGAAAGAAATGTGAGGACAATTAATATTTGTGAACAGACATAAAACTAAGCACTTTGTTTTCGTCTAATGCCATTCACACCTACTTCACACTGGAGCAATCGGTGATACAACAATCACAGTTATGCGAGCTGAAATGCTGGTAATGTGTGTGATAGCCTGTGAGAAACATCTGTTACTGATACTTATAAATCTCACATACATGTGTAATTTCCCGTCTAAAATCGCAGTCAAGTTAACCAGAAAAGAAACAACACAACTCGGGCCAATTACAATGCTGATTGACAAGTTAAAATCCACTGAAGAACTGAGAACATATTTTGCTATGACTGGCCAATTGTTAAGTATGCAGTACTAGCCCCATTTTATGTACGTAAATTCAGATTAATTGAATAACTGAGCTGGTTTTGTAACGTAGCCATTCGGACAGCTCGATCTTCACACCCAATCGCATACAATGGTGAATCTTCACGCACGATGGTTTTGTACACACGATGATCTTGAAAACATAACGGCGTTGCCCACACGACGGCCTTGTGCACAAGGTCGTCCTTTATACAAACGATGTCCTTGCATACACGACAACTCTGTACACACGATAACCTTGTACACACGATGACTTTGTACATACAACGACTTTGCATACACGATGGCCCTGTGCACGCGATAAACTTGTACACAAGATAGTCATTTATACAACCGACGACTTTCTACACACGATGGCCTCGTACACACGATGACATTGTACACACGATGGTCTTGTACAATTGATAACCCTTATACACGATGACATTGTACACACAACGGCCTTATAAACACAATGGCCGTATACACGATAACCTTGTACTCACGATGATTTTGCACACATGATGATTTTGCACACACGATGACCTTGCACATACGATGGTTTTGCACACACGATGGCTTTGTACACACAATGGCCTTGTACACAAGATGGCCTTGTACACAAAATGGCCTTATACACATGATGGCCTTGTATACACAATGACCGTGTACACAAGATGGCCTTGTACACACGATGGCCTTGTACACACGATGACCGTGTACACACGATGTCCTTGCACACACGATGATTTTGCCCACAAAATGGCCTTATACACACGATGGCCTTGTACACAAAATGGCCTTATACACAAGATGGCCTTGTACACACGAAGGCCTTGTACACACGATGGCCTTGTACACACGACGACCTTGTACGCATGATAGCCTCGTACCCATGATGGCCTTGTACGCAAGATGGCCTCGTACACACGATGGCCTTGTACACACGATGACCGTGTACATAATGACCTTGTATATAAGATCACCTTCTGGACACGACAACCTTGTTGGCTTGATACACAGTGATTCAGTTTCGGCTTAAGACTTTAAAAGTGTCTTCTGTAAAGGGACTGTCCGACTTAGTAATACAAAAAACAGGCCACATGTACTTCTCAGACTAGCTGAGAATACACTGTGACAGGTAATTACGGCGTCACGACTTGTGCCTTGAGCGGGAAGCAAACATACACGGTCTGACAATGTTCTCGTCTGTGTATAGCCTAGCTATATGGGCTTGCATTTGGCAATGGATGTACCCTTGATTGGTTTGCAATGGGTTACCTCTCCCGCGCATTGGTGACTCGGGCTCCATGTGGATTGATCACTGTTCTCTTGCATTGTTGTGCAAGCAATACATTACCATTTTGCCAAAAAAACCTCAAAAAACAATAAATAAATAAAAGGCTACACAACTTTATATATACCTGGGAGGTTCCATCTTGAATTTATTGAATATAAGACACACACGTAGATTCTGAACCCATGTACATGTAGGTTTTGCAACCATACAGAGCTTATTAACTCATAGAACTCACCATACATGCATATTTTTTTTAACCATGCAGAATTGTCACAATTTGTTTGCACAGTCTATTGCATTTCATCACAAATTCGTATAAAGGCTTTTATTTTTGTTGTTTTAATCCCGACCTAGACATATTGACAATCAATACTATAGAATTCCAGTATTTTCATGTTCCGGGAACTTTTTGTGTTGAATACCATAAATATTGATCGAGTAAAATGTGGATCCTCTTCACTGTGCAATATCCTGTATTTTGTCTTCGTGGCCTTCTTTTCTCGGGACGTTCATTTTGGTTGATGTCTGGTATACTATTGTCTGATTTGACTCATAGATTCGATGCATAATTATCCTATATTTTGTCTCAGTCAGCATCTTTTCTGCAATATGATCTATTTGTCGCAGTCCCTTTTACGCATTATCCTTTATTTGTCAGTCATTTTCTCAGCGATGCAATGTCATCTATTCTGTCTGAGTCAGTTTCTCTATGCAATTCCTTCTACTTTGTTCGAGTCAACATCCCTTTATATATATGCAACAACCTCTGTTTGGAGTATCTGTCATTTCATTGCTGCATACAGCTTACATCTAATCTTATAATACATATAACATCTGTGTTTGGCGCGCCAAATATGTGCATATAAACAACCCCGCTAAACAAATTTGCCCGTTCAATAACAAGTTGATAATAATCATTGGCCACTTTTCTTAATTACAGATCTCAGATGTGGATGGATGACTTTCATCAACAAACCGGTAAATGAGCGTGGTGTATTCGCCCCGATATAACGCCGCCTTTATTTATGGCACATGATAGTCGTTCTTGCCTGTAGCGTACATACACATGGTTATTACTCAATCAAGCTTCGGCTTGTTTACTGATCAATACATACGCTATAGTCCATTGCCCCCGGCTAAGATATCTGTATAATAATTTAATAGAATATGCATGACCTACTTTTTTATATTCCCTAATACACTCACATACTATTTTACAATATATTTTTTTTTTATTATTCATTTTCGTCTCGGAATTTTCTTTTGGTATACGATATCTCTCGATCGCTGAGCAAATTGGACGGAAAGTGAAACAAGTGTGGGTAATTTTTGAATCAATGCATATAGATAAGACCACGTGACTGAATTCGACTCGAGCAGAACTCTGTAATTAAAGATCAATATCAATTGGAACTTATTAACGCATTACGTATATACATGACATGTGCATTTTTTTTTCGCCATCAACGTTAACGCGAAAATATTCATCATATTTAATCTTCATATCCCACATATTGATATATTACATTGTAGACCTACAAAGAGGCATCCCCGGAGAGTAAACTTTCACCACAGTTAAATGTACAAATTACTGCACTACATTCAGCTGATTTGTTGGTGGGAGCTATACATTCCAAGGTAACAGCACATAAATCCAAATCCAGATTGTCAATAACTTTCCTTTATTTATTTGATTGGTGTTTTACGCCGTACTCAAGAATATTTCACTTATACAACGGCGGCGAGCATTATGGTGGGTGGAAAGTCACATGACGACAAGGAGTATGTACATATACTGTGTCTCCTTGTAGCACAGCGAGGCCATGCTGCCAAAGTGCTGCCACCAGTGATGTCACCTCACCCAGTCACATTAAACTACCACCGAACCAACCAGTCATATTTCCTTGCTCTAACCTCTGACCGATGAGCGTCAAGCGAAGCAGCAGCAAGTGCGGTTTTTAAAGTTATTTATTTATTTATTTGATTGGTGTTTTACGCCGCAAACATTTCTGGTGCGCTTCCGACATGTCAGTGTCTCGCAAATTTGCCGAAGACATCTCTGGCATGATCTCGATACACAAAGATGCCGTAAACATTTTTTTGCTGCCTGTGGTACTTCATATGCCGCATACAACGAATTAAGAAAGAGCCTTAAAAATCGGCCTTGAACAGGGAAATTGTAGGTTCCTCCGCATTCTCTGCTCGTGGGTCGATGACGCTTGCGTGACCATTTGCGCAATCCAAGGTTCGTAGAATATAATTTGTCTTCCACAGATATGGTGTGCATGTCTGTGCTTGATATTATGGAAAAGTTAATTTCATCGAAGTTATTTTACAGTATACACCTTAGTCCACTCAGGCCATGTTACAGTGCATCCCACTCAGTCCACACAGGCCATGTTACAGTGCATCCTACTCAGTCCACTCAGGCCATGTTACAGTGCATCCCACTCAGTCCACACAGGCCATGTTACAGTCCATCCTACTCAGTCCACTCAGGCCATGTTACAGTGCATCCTACTCAGTCCACACAGGCCATGTTACAGTGCATACCACTCAGTCCACTCAGGCCATGTTACAGTGCATCCCACTCAGTCCACACAGGCCATGTTACAGTGCATCCTACTCAGTTCACAGTGGCCATGTTACAGTGCATCCTACTCAGTTCACAGTGGCCATGTTACAGTGCATCCCACTCAGTCCACACAGGCCATGTTACAGAGCGTCCCACTCAGTCCACACAGGCCATGTTACAGAGCGTCCCACTCAGTCCACACAGGCCATGTTACAGTGCATCCTACTCAGTTCACAGTGGCCATGTTACAGTCCATCCTACTCAGTCCACACAGGCCATGTTACAGTGTGAAAATACTTGCAAATGAATACGAATTCATGATAGATAGCGTCGTAACGCATTCTTTATTCGTAAGTCTTTCGTGCAGAGCGAAGTGATCGTTATCATTCACTTGAAATTCTTCAAAAATTCAAAGAAAGCCAATTTACACTTGTAACACGATGCAATACCAAACGGATTTCCACTGCACTTTTATCTAGTGCTGCTTCACTGAGACGCCTTAAGCTGCAAGTAAGCTGCCCGCCCGAGCAATTATACTGATGGGGGTCAACCAGTCGTTGCACTATCCCCTTCATGCTGAACGCCAAGCGGATCAATAGCATGCGTTGTGTTCTTAACAATTATATTTTGTGTACATATATTTGTATGGCTAATGACAATCTTTTTATTACTTTTTGGTGGTTACTTCAATAAACCAATAATATCGAAACAAACATGTTTTGGTTTGTCTTTTCATGGAATCGTCACTTTGTTGTTCACTGTATATTATAGTGTGCATGGCAGCACAGAAATTGTAAAGGCTGATTCCCTCGCCTCCGTTTGATGCTCTCGGGGACTATAAAGGGTGGCAGCTAACAATGTCAACAGCTCTCGTACAGAGCCTCTTGTAGGTTGTCTTCAAGGAAAATCACTTCCCTGTCACTAATATGGCAAGTACAGAGATGAAACAGCGGTGGAGAAATCCGTGTCACATGTGCGAAACTTCATCAATTACTTGCCAAAGGGTGGGGTGGATGGCGGTGGGGGGGTTTTGGGTGGGTGGGGGGGGGGGGGGGTGGTATTCCATGCACTCCAGTTTAATCCATCCATGCATAAACCTGTGCGCCGTCGTGTAAGTGAAACATTCTTGAGTATGCCGTTAAACAACAATCGCATAAACAAAATTAAAGATATACTGATATATCCACGGTGACATTTTGTTGGAGTCATAAGGACAGAAACCTCGTATAGAACTTTCTTTATCTTCACTGTGTACCAGAAGCTGGCCAGAAATGTCTGCGACAAAGTTGCAGTTCACTTGCCAGAAATGTTAATATTTTTACCAGTACATTAGAGAAAAGTTTGGGCAACTGACTTTGGGCCAAAATCTGAGCTATACGGGCCTTCAGTTGAGTAATTAAACTCATCTGGTTATGTTGTTGCCACTTGGTTAGTCGGAAACTCACTGGAATCTGTCAGGGTCTGAACTGCCCATATGACTCAGCTTTCTGAGCTGAATTAGCTCAATAGTGTAACTCAGATTTTTGAGCCAGTTGTCCCAAACTTTTTCTATTAGTGTACCGGTATAGAAGGGGCCTACGTGGCTCAGTTGGTTAGGCGCTAGCACAGCGTAATGATCCAGGAGTCTCTCACCAATGCGGTCGCTGTGAGTTCAAATCCAGCTACTGCTGGCTTCCTCTCCGACCGTACGTGGGGAAGGTCTTGCAGCAACCTTCGGATAGTCGTGGGTTTCCCCCGGCTCTGTCCGGTTTCCTCCCACCACAATGCTGGCCGCCGTGGTATAAGTGAAATATTCTTGAGTACGGCGTAAAACACCAATCAAATAAATACTGGTATAGATCATATATATATTATTTTACATTTTATTTGTTTAATCCTATACATATAATCTATTTGGCACTAGGAGTTTTATTGCTGTTTGCTGAAAATCTTCGACGTACATGCACACCTCACCGTATTTTCCATTATTTCTTGATACGCATTACTATTTTATTTGTCCTGCATATACATACACCGATAGCCTATATAGGCTATTATTTCTGTTGTTGTACAGGCATCTCTGTTTATTTGACATTTGAAGTTCTATAGGTATTCATATTGACAATCATCAAGGTACACTTTCCCGCTTTCCACTTAATTTCCTGACTATGGATTAAACAGATCTTATAAAACAGTGAGGTCGCATTCCCACAAAATACGCAGGCACGAAGTTGCACAGATGTCGTTCAACACTTGGTCTCACTCAGTCCGGGGATACGAGCCAAATTTGGCAGCAAGGCGAGCTGGCTGTTCCCGACACTGAGCTCCCCTCCCTGTGCGACTTTCAGACCACAGGGTATTCGACAAAATAAAATGTCAGCATATAATATTTCGAATCGATTTCACAATGATTACCACAGTGAATTGTGCTACCTCTTGTTGGCTGAATAACGGTGGCTATCAAAAGGTGTTTAACACAGAATTTTCCTTCCGCTAGACGCGGGAGTGCGCTCACCTGTGGGAATAGCGGATTTGCGGTGTCATTTACTACTTGCTAGGGATAGAAGACTTGTCGGGAGCGAGGTGCTCCCTTCAGTTTCTCTCGTTGTTTTCATTATTCATGGATTAATTACTTCGCCGCTGACGTCTTTTTACGGTGAGTACCAATTTTTGACTTCGTTTCTATCGATGTATGCTCAGATGTTTGGGATGGAAGCGAGTAAAATCGCTATGTTTGTGCGCAAGTGGCCTCGCACGGTGTGCATACGAATTTCTACACGCTGTGTGTTCGGTGTCTTGTCTACGCACAAAACGTGCTTCGACTTGGACCTGCTCCGCGTTTTTTCTAGCCCACTCCACACCCCTTCCCCTACTATCGTCTGCAGCAACGCGGTTTATAACCATCCTCTTGCTGATTGTTGCTCAAGTTCGACTAAAGCCTACGTTAACCATGTCGTTTGTCGGTCTGAGTGTTGCAGATGAAGATTTTCGTCGGCCATCGAGTGTGAACGATCAAGCTTAGAGATGTCGCCTTTCTGGTTGTGCTCCCTCGTAGGCCGGTTTCCTGAGCTCCCAGCCACGCTTAGCACAAGCTCAAGATGGCTGCCGATCCAGTCTTAAGCCTAACTTAATAATCGTTTTAACAACCTCCTATCATCCAGACAAATAAATAATTTGCAGACTGAGTGGGAATGCATACTCAGCTGACCTCCCGGCACATTGCCATGTAAGTGCTTTCTGGGAGGAGACACCATAATGCCATCGCTCAAACTCAAAATCATAAAAACAGATTGTGAAAAGATTTGACTCTCCAGCGTATGTCTAAATGTTGGTGTAATTTCCTAAGGCGCAAAGCTACCATAATGTTGGATGCTGTCGTGTCAGTAAAATATTCTTGAGTACGACGTAAAACACCAATCCAATGAAAAATGTGCAAAGATTTGCAATCGGACAAATTAATTGTGCTGTACTGAATCATGTTGTGTAGATATGTATGGTCTACCCATACATTAAACATGTGTACCTCCATGGAAATTACCTTGCCAGGACGCACAATGCAAATTCTGCGACTGCTGTTGCTCTTTTTAAACTCGGATTGCCAGGTGACACACGTGTGTATTAAATTTAGAACGAAATCAGAAATGAATTGAAAGTCAAAATGCCAAAGTTGAATGAAGCCATGTATAATTCAGCATTGCCTGGAAATTGCCGTGTGAAGTGAAGGAATTAGCCTGTGGGAATCCAGACACTGAGGTATTGTTCAGCATTGTTGCTATCTGATGACTACTCAGTACAGTGCCGATACACCGACTGTCATTAGTTGCTTCTTGCAGCAGCGTAATCTTGAGGCAGGTCATCAAGCCCAAGACCTCGTCTGTTGGCGTGTGAGATGTACGTATGTCTAATCTTCTCTTGACCAAGGCGTTTTATTAGTCTGGAGGAGGAAAGGTGTAGTAGAATCCACTCATTTGTGTTCGCTGTCTGACCTAGATCTGAGGCGATTCATCAGGAATGCAAGCCTGCAGTGATAGTCCTAACCCAACTGTGACTAGAGCCCATAGGTTACTTGGTTGTTAAGCCGTCGGACTAATTTATGAAAACAGTAAGATATATTTGTGTAGGAGCATGCAACCATTGCTGTCGTAAGTGTAGCACTGAATAGTTTCACACAAGACAGCGTTGATACCTCCTATTGCTACAGAATATGGATTAACCATGTTAATTAGTGTGGTCAAAGGTCATGCACCTTACAGGTAGAAGGTCAGAGGTCAAATTTCAGGAAGATTGAAAACTTAATCTAACTTTTGTAATTGTGGATAATACATGTACAACTACATGTAGGTAATGAATTTGCAGTTGGTTAGTCCTCAGTTCGAAATTGTCCATACATGTCCACACATATCATGAATCATTGCATGGACTGGACATTAAAAAGTCACAGATACATGTACCTATATCTTGGTTTAAATTTTACAAAAGTTGTCATTGGGATGCTAATGGTTTAGGAAGTTATCCTTGTTTACATAATTATGCAAATTAGGTTTGAGATGTCATAGAATTGGTTATAATTGATTTTTGAAAGTTTTGGCCAGAATTAGTTTACCAGCTTGTGGTCTTAATTTGTTTAATCTAGGTTTTGGTGGTCATCTTGATTTCGTTATTGGATTTAATAGAAAATATGCATTTTTTAATTTTTTTTTTATTTTTTTTGGGGGCATTTTTTTTTATTTTATAAATTATGACCATAATGTGAAGAAATGCTACATGTACCTTGTACATACAGGTGTTTTGTTACACTAAGTGTGAGGTAAACTGACCTTGTCCTCTATTACATAGTATCCACCAAATTCTTTTGTCATTTTAAGTTGCCAAAGTCTTGGAAAGCCCTGGAACCAAGCTCTGGGATCAGGTTTCTGTTGTCAGGTGTGATGATATCAGGTGGGGAGATGTCAAGTGCTCGCACACCCCAGCACTGTGTTATGGTTAAGCATCTGGTTATTATCCAATACCAGGTGGGCTTTCAGCAGCTCAGACTTCCTGAGGGTAGTGTACACACTGGCATACCAGTGTAGGTGCATGAATCATGTGTGGCATAGTGACTCTCATCACCTCGTGCATTCTGCAGTACTGTATTTGAAAGGAAGCAAGTGCTGCTCTGTTTTAGTGAGGTAGCATATGGAGCATGATGCATATTAAAGCAGTAGTTGTCTTTTAAGTTGTTGAATCATACAGCATATGAGTTTAAATGTTGTTCAAACTTTGGATGCTTCAGTACATGGATATGACAAATGGCCATGTACTCGCAATGATGCGCTTGTAAAACCACAGTTACTAATTGTGTTTGTACTTTGCTACTCTGTAGGCTAGGTTCCTGTTTCTTTCAAGAGACTGAGCCATCTACATGTACATACAGATAGTGTAGGCAGTGTTATTGTAAAGTGCTTAAAATGGTGTCCTTGTATGATGTGCCTACAAGAACCTGTTGACTTCTTAACTCCAGTAGATTTTTATCAAACACCTTGAATTAACACCCCATGTCCTTTTTTCTGTTTTTATTGGTTGCGAAAAGCTGGGATTCTATCTGGAAATGTCTTTATCTTCACTCAGCAAGTTGTAAAAAGTTGAGCCTATATTTACCCCTGTGTCTCTGTTGCTACCTTTATGTGTAAATCATTCTGATGGGTAGTGGGGATGAGGCTGCTTATGATGTACAGCTGTACATACATATACCTGGCTTACATGTACAATGTTTACTTGCTGCCCTCTCCAATAGTGGGGAGGTGTGAAGCCGATACTCTAGCTGATTTATGGTTAACGCTTCAGGCACCATCTGATGACTGCTGATTGATACCCCATATAGAGCAGTTGAGAGCGCCAGGCTTCAGCCAGCTCTTCTATCCATCAAGCACAAACCCTCTGCATACAAAAGCCTGAGTAATTAGTGTTGGCCAGATATAACTGGGAAATGATATAGGTACAAAGAAATTTGTGAAATATAAATCTGTGTATGACTTGAAAATTATTTTAAATTTTACCTTTTTGAATCCCGGGTTGTAGGTGGGAAGGCCTTCCAGCAGCCTGCGGATGGTCGTGGGTTTCCCAAGGGCTGTACGCGGTTTCCTCACACCATAAGGCTAGCTGTCGTCATATAAGAGAAAAATTCTTGAGTATGGTGTTAAACTCATATCAAATGAATAAATAAATAAATAAATAAATCGATAAAATGTGGTCTTGATACAGTAGTTCTGTATATCCCTAGAATATCTTTCAGGTGTAATACCCATAGAATTCATTTCTCAGCAGATTAAATTAAAATGATGTACATGTATCTCCTGAAAAATTACAAATTGAGCTGGTTACCCCAGACAAACAACTTTTTAATTTCGACCCCGGTGGCAGACATGCAGCTTTGGCTCATTCAGTGATTCCCCAGCATTTCTGCTTATCAGGATTTGCCAACCCTCATTCCCCATCACGCTGCACACGAGAGGCGTAAACTGACAGGCCAATAGCTTAGTTAAGATGAGGTGATCCCTAAGAAAAAAAAAAGGCTTCGTCGTTTGAATCAGATGATTGATCTTAACGTTCTTTGATCGTCATCGGGGCGAGAAGAAGCGTTTGATTCTCGTTAAAGAGTTAAGATCAAAGCATATTTCCACCAGAGGTTTTTCTCCATGATCAGAACTGATTGAGCTCAATTGTCACCGATTTGAAGGTCATTTTGTCCCTGTGGCCAGCATGAAACTAGAAAAAAAACTGCCGGTAAAACTTCTGCTGAGGAACTATGATGGAAAGAAAGAGGATTGTGAACCTGGTTTGAGCCAGTGCATGGGAGGTGGTATCATGTTCTTCTGAACTCGCTGTATTAAAGCACCACATGATGTCTTTGGGTAGTTGTGATGGCCATTTGCGTTATCACCACTCTCCACAGATGAATGGTTGCTTGCTGCTACAACAAAATGGTTGCTCAAATTACATCATGTGAACTCAGTTTTTTTTTGTTTTTTTTTTAAAGTGTTTAAATGTCATATCAAAGGTCTAAATGTATGTTGAAGCTCTTGATACATGTATGTGCTAGTTTCAGTACTACTTGGTAAATTTTTATGAAGAATATTGCACATTGTAACGGTATTCTCACAGTACTGGTTTAAATTTAATTCCCAAACAGACAACATCATTCTCCTGTGTCGAATAAGAAAAAAAAATTCTCGGTGCATGAGATTTACAGTGTGGCTCCACACTGCACAGGCAATGACAGGCAAAGTTTTTGGGTGCACTTACCCAAAATGTGCCTGTATACAGTGTGTGTGTACGCCCATACACCCTTAATTTGAGGCAATTAATATGTCATATAAAATGATGCGTAGGTGTCGGTGCTTAAACATGCTCCAGTATTAAATGCCCCTAAGTTGTCAGCCTAATTATTTGAATGTCAGCATTTAGTGTGGATATTGAAAATTATGAGTTATTAGGAATTGCCTAATGCATAATGCATATGTACTCTCATTATACAGGGGGCCTCCGTGGCTCATTTGGTTATCACGCTTGCGCAGCATAATGACCCAGGAGTCTCTCAACAATGTGGCGCTGTGAGTTCAAGTCCAGCTCATGCTGGCCTCCTCTCCGGCCGTACGTGGGAAGGTCTTGCAGCAACCTGCGGATGGTCGTGGGTTTCCCCCGGGCTCTGCCCGGTTTCCTCCCACCATAATGCTGGCTGCCGTCACCATTAGGTGAATATGTGAACGCATTATGTATGGGAAACAACTCCAAAGTGGTCTGACCAATGAGCTTGCTGGCTTGAATTCATCTGTTTCTATGACTCCAGGTGGGTAAAGTACCCCATTGAGATGCTGGCGTTTGCCAGCTTAAGTTTTGAGTTAAGAAAATTCCATCACGACGTCTTGAAACCTTTGCTGTTTGTGATGGTCACTGTACATTTGACCGTTTGTGGTATGCATATTGTCAGTGTATTAGAATAAGGTTATTGTGGCCATCACAGTCTGTGATGACGGGTATAGTGCATGTATGAAGTTTCTTCCATTAAATAGAGCGTCCGTTTCCGTAGCGGTAGATCCAGTGTCAATCCTGGATCGACTCCCACCTAAGATTTAAAAGACGAAGTTGTAACTTCCTCGCTTGGCGTTCATCATGAAGGGGATAGTGAAAGGGCTGGTTGACCTCTATCAGTATAATGTCTTGGGTGGGTCGGCTTACTTGCCTTCGGTAAGGGTTCTCAGTGAAGCAGCACTAGATTAAAGAGCAGTGGAAATCCATCCTGCAACAAGGAGGCACATTACACATACATGCACTCGGACTCCTTTGTCGTCATGTGACTGAAAAATTGTTAAGTAGGACATTAAACCTCAAGCACTCACGCCTTTCGTTAAAGGTTTCTAATTTTGTTCAGACTGAATATGGAATTTTTGAGTTAGCTCTACATTTGTGCATCCTTGAAAATTTGAGATGCTGCACTCTAGGTGTGAAAAGGTTGCCCCACCATTTAACAAAAGTGACCCCACTAGAATTACCTCCATTGTTGAAAGATCTCCAAGCTTGCAAGGGGAGAGAACCAAAACGTCAGTATTTACTGATACATGTACATGCCTATGAGTTGTGAGCTTCATATTCTGGCTATATAATGCTGATGAAGTATAGTTCTTCATGGTTGACATCATTTATGTCCGGATCGAGCATACATGAAGAATCAACGTCCTGCTTTTACCATGAATGCATGTAGTCCTCGTCAAAAGGCAGAAGCCAGTCTGTGAAGGGCGGGAAATCAGATTTTGCGCAGGAAACGCCACTTGGATATCTGAAGATTTGGGGAGTGATTTGGTTGTGATTTCCGCTGGCCTGTACTTACGTTGATTGAACTTCCATTTCCCCACCATCCGTCGTGCCAAGCCCATTTCCTGCGAGAGAAAAAGGTGCCAATTAACGGTCAATTACATGGACGTCTATGTCTAGATATGGAATATTTGTCAACAAATACTGTCTGGGTATATGGTAGATTATCTGTGGTGTCTGGAACTCGGTTGTGCCCTCCTCAATATATCTGGGACAGTTTGAACAGCATTCTGAATACTGCAGATCTTGTTTGATTGCCAGGGGACTTGTATGTTTGTGGGAGATCTTGCATCTGTATGTTAACTGTAAAAGATGTGTGTTCTGGGGCATTATGTTTTGACTTTATGACAACAAAAGTTGTGCATTTTGTTTATGTATATCATGTGTCACTCTCCCATCATTCCTTATCCTTACATCATGTTATTCACAAACGTAGGTTTAGCCAAAATTTGAAGTCACGCCGTCCTCATTTGCATTTTTCGCCTATTTTCTTTATCTCTCCTGTGTTAATTTTGTCAGAATGGGGTGTCTCAAAGACACTGAGACAACCCTCCAGTCCTGGCTTAATCTATGTTCACAAACCTGTTCTGCATATATATATATATATTATTGAGCCAAACCTTCACATTCTGTACTGTCTATCCACTCCCTAGGCATGGCTGTGGTGCAGTTATTCAATCAAAGCCATCGTGCTCTAAATTATCTTACAATTAACATCCAGCTTTGCACTGTTTCTGTGGCTCTATTGTCTAATTACATCCATGCAGGCCCGATGATTACACATTCCAATTTAATATTACACAATCGGCAGACTTGTCTCCCAACACCACCCTTGTAAGGCGTACTACATTGTATGTTAAAATATCTAAACACGTATGTAAATTTTGTAAATAATATTATCTTCTTGTTCAGCAGACCTGCGAGCACGCAACTTTCAAGACAACCTGTACTGTAGGTAGTACGGCGGCATGGTAGCTAGGTGCGTGCAGTGCTACGTGCGCTTTGTGAAACGGGCCCCAGAGTGGTACAACAAAAAAAACCATGGTAGCCTACCGTCTACATGTACATGTATATAGACAAACATTAAATCAGTACACCTTATGTAATGCATATGCCAAATTAGTGAACAGTGCACTCTAAAGTAAATAGAGGGTGGGCTGGAATTTGAAGATAAATATTTCTTGTCTAGTCCAGATATGGTTACATATGATACAGCGTCTGTACAAGCATGTTCATTCATTGGTTTCAATGATAAACCTCTGGTATCTAAATATGTCAACATTGGATCTCTGTACCCTGCCACAAGGATGTATGATATTGCCAAAATTATGTGACAGTGGACCCAACTACCTACAAATATGCCATGGCGTAATAATGAAGTACATAGTCATTGTAGATAGGGTGTTAGAGGGGAGAATGTACGGGGGTGTCAATTATGTTGCGGTGTCTATGTCCAGATTATGTTTTTCTTTTCGCCCGAAATTCGCCCAAGTTTACTATGGGAATTTGTTTTATAACATTTGCTTGTATTTTTAGTTAATGACTAAATGATAAACATTGTGTAAACTGCAGTGGTTATGTCACCAAGGGCCGGTTTCATGAAGCGTACTTAGTGTTAAGTAACCTTTAACTAAGTTCACTATTTTTCTAGGACATAGGTTTTCATGATAATTAAGGGCTTACTTAAATACAGTGGTCGTGGTTTCCCCCGGGCTATGCCCAGTTTCCTTCCACCATAATGCTGGCCGCCGTAATATAAGTGAAATATTCTTGAGTACGGCATAAAACACCAATCAAATAAATAAATAAAATACTTAAGTACATGTAAGTGGTGCTTAGTGAAACTGACCCACGTTGTAAAAATATGTGGTGGATCCTGTGCAATACTGTGTGCATTTCAAGTACTGGATAGTGACATATTGTGAAATAGTAGCAGCGGGAGTACTGTACGCTGCCTGTACTAGTGTACAGTGTATGTTGTTTGCCAAACAAATTACATTACTATTACGTTTGATCATGGGCCAAGTCGCGGTCCATCTTTCGGTGAAAGGTGCTCCGAACATATGGAAGAATTACTTGTGTTTTGAGGAGCTTGTATATCACTCACTCCAGAAAGATCCTTGAACATTACCCTGTCAGAACTTGTGACTGTGATAAATACAACACATGGGGGAGTTAGTGGGGGGGGGGGAATGCAGGGAGAGGAAGGGGGAACCTGTTTCACTTGTGTTCAAGAACTCTGGTTGCTCTATAGACTGTATGTTGTGATTTATGGAAACAGAGTGTGTCTGGATTTTGTATAAGGTTTTCCCTCCTAAATTTACCCTTTCTGTTCTGTGTTGAACGCACGAATGCTTGGCTAGGGCTTCACCTTCACCTTTAGATGGGTGGATGTTTGATGTGGAGGGTAACTCCAGGCAACTGTCTAGACTCTACATATTGTACACACAGAGAGAGTGTGCCTTAAGGAGAGAGTGTGCCTTAAGGAGAGAGAATTGTACCTGTGTGTAAATAAATATCGGTATATACATGTACATCGTAATTAATTGAATTCTGTCCATTGCATTACAGCACACAATGGGTGTATAAGGTGTGTTGACCTTACACTAACACCAATGTGATAGGATGGGCAAAACATTCAGTGTACAATGATCAAAGCTAACGGCATAAATATTTATATAAGAAAGAAAATCTATGTTGACGTACATGTGTTTACATGTTTACGTGCTTTACACCTGTACAACTAAAAGTCCTGAATTAAACAGTTGCATGTGAAACTGTTGAAATTGCAGTGTGTGGGAATTTGATGAAAAGATCTCTCATACATTCGGAATCTAAGGCCCTCAAAAACTACTGTATTTTGCCTGAAGTTTGGGATTTTTCAAGCGACTCAGTTTGCTTGTCTCTGAGTAATTCATCCACCTTATAGGACCGACCCCAATAGCACATTTAGTAGAACGTCTGCTTCAGGAGTGGTAGATCCAGGGTCAATCCTGGGTGGAGTCACTCCTAAGACCTTAAAAGAGAAAGTTGTAACTCCCTCGCCTGGCGTTCAGCATGAAGAGTATAGTGCAGCGACTGGTTGACCCATATCAGTATAATGGCTTGGGCAGGGCGGCTTACTTGCCTTCGGTAAGGCGTCTCAGTGAAGCAGCACTAGATAAAATAGCAGTGGAAATCCGTCCTGCAACAAGGAGGCGCATTAAATGCACTCTATGGATTCCTTCGTTGTCATATGACTGAAAAATTGTTAAGTACAACGTTAAACCCCCAAGCACTCACTTACTCCACCTTATGGGGTCATTTAAGGATTTTTTTTCTGTAGTTTGATTAATTCGTACGGACAGGTACATGTACCTGTAAATGGATCTGACTTAAAGGCTTTGAAATCGATAATATATGTACACATAATGTTTTAGCGTTGTAGGGCAGCACAAACATTTGTGCTTTTATTCACACAGTGTCAGAGCCGGCAGTTTAAACATGGTTGTACAAGTAATGGCACCTTTACACAGGGAGTGCAAAGATGTCAGAATCCTTTGGGTCCTGCTGAGCTGCATATATCCGCAGAGTTTCGGACCCTTATAAACCTTAGTTTATAAACCTTCGACCAGAAAATGAGAGGAAGGTCACTTGGTTACTACGATGTAGTGGCCATTACTTGTCTAAACATCTGATTGTAATATCTTCTGTGGGTGTGAAGTACATTCACTTTGCTCTGATGTAGCAGAATAAAAACACCCATTTTGCTCTGATGTAGCAGAATAAAAACACCCATGATCAAGTAGATGATCTCACAACCACAAGTCTGGTGTCAAGAACAACACTAAAGTCCTCCCATAGAGCACAGAAGTCTGTCAAATTACTGTAATTCTTCAACATTTTTGGCATGTTTGCAAGATGTTTATTCAGACATATTCCGAAGGCATTATTCTGTGTAGACTTTACATTTATACTTTTTGTGAAGCCCTGAAACAGGGCAATCCAACCAAAACTATTTTTGTCTCCAAAATCAAATTAAAAATGTGCATAAATTGCACTGAAAAGTTGCTCTTCCATATGTGAAGAAGATTAGATTAAGGTTGAAGAATTATAGTAACATGTAGGTCTACGTGTATGTAATTGTATTAAAGCCTGTAAACTAGGTTACGGTTTCTGCAACCCTGGATGTATAACCGTCCTAAAAACAAAATGACCTCGTGTAATAACGTATTCGGTTTGATGATAGAGAGGATGTGGTGACTTGTCTCTTACAGACACTTATACATGTATATACAGCTATGTTTGAGAGAGAGATAGAGTAGGGCTTAAGCTATGTAGAACAAGACTCGCTTTACATGTGTATATATACAAGTTACATGTACCTAGACCCACCAGTTGTATGTAAGGCATGCACAGTGCACAGTCAACAGGTTAAGGACTTAGCAGTGCTGATGTCGTGTAAACTACAAGTAATGCATTCCTAAAGGTATTACAGTGCACAGACTGGGTGAGGTAAGTTGTTTTTTTTTTTACGCAATCTCATAGTTAGACGTGAAAATGATGCAGATTTTTTTTGGCTCTATAAACTGGTGTCTAAACTTGGAGTATCCATACTTTAATGAAAGGGTATCTCATTTGCAGCTTTTTCTGCTATTTTGCTGTTTTCCTTTTTTTTTCTAGAAGATGCTGTTTGATGACATGCTACAGAAATGTTTTCAGGTGTACAAGTGCTATTGCACTTACATGTACTTATGGAATCGTTGCTTACACAAATAATGTGCTCATGTATGCAGGTACATGTACTTGTTACTCAGGCGTCACGTCCTATTCTTTGCGAGGCAGACTTTTTTATTATCAACACTTAGGTACAGCGTACCTGCACCTTTATGTGATTTATCAGCGCGATACGTGGCCAATTACACCCTTATTACCACGCCACACTGTAGGAGAGTACTTAATCCTCCACTTACACATGCATGTAAAGGCATGCATACAGGTGTAAATTGTGCGGCACTCAGGTGCTCGCTGAAGCATGAAGGACGTGTGTTTAGGAGTGGTCCTGTAAACAGGGGGGCTGAATTCCTGACGCTTTTTGTCTGGTTTCAATTCGTGCCACCGAAAGACGGATTACATTTCATTTTATTCTTGGTGGCGTTTTTGTAGGCTCCACCTACTCGGTGTACTGGATTAGACTCCTGTTACATTATGGGAATGTCATCATCTGCATTGATTTACAACTCTTAAAGTACCTTTTTGCAATTGTTCATTTGATGTCATAGGTATTTTATGCCATATGCAAAAACTTTTCACTTCTACATGTAGTAGGACAGGAGGAGTTGGAGAGTTTGATGCTTACATTGAACGGTTGATATCCGCATGATGTCCACATGGTGGAAAATAGAAGTGGAAGCATGCTTGCATGTAGTACAAATGAATTTTCATAAAATATTTGTGACTTTTACTGCGTTCAAAATGACCCTCTGTGTGAAAAGGCAAAAATGGAAGGGTTTTATTTCTATGATAAAAACACATAAATGTCAGCCAAAAGAAACATGGCAGTTTTATTACTGGAATCAGTGGCATACTTTAAGCATAGGCATTCTCGAGCATGTTGTCAGTTTGCTACAGACTACATTTGTGCTGATGACAGCACGGCCGTTATCATGTTAATGTACATGTAATATACAGATTTGTTTGGTTGCAGTGCTTTATCACACAATCTCGTCTTACAGATGCCTTCACTGGGCTTTTTAGGTGGGGCGGGTGGTTGAAGGGAGGGGGGTTGTGGAAAAAAAATCTGAAAGCGTTGGGCAGAAAATTTCTTCCTCTGAAATGAAATTAAAATTGAGCAAAATTATTCAGTGAAATAAAATCAATTTCTGGATGCTAAACTATCAAACTTGATTCCAGAAGATAACATTTCATTTGATACTTCATAACTTTTGCCATTTAATGTCTATGATGATTGGTTTTGAAGGCCACGATAAATAAAACCCTGTTTACAACATTGATGTCACTGGCATGATCACATGTCCGGAGATAATGTAATATTGATTGACTGAGTTATGATAGATATATTTACCATATAACATAACATAACATTATCGTTTACAATTACAGATCCCCTTTCTTTGGCTGTGTTGTGCTGTGGAATTTTCCATTGCTTAACATTGATGAATACACTGTAATCAAGATATGCTCTTTGAATACAGAAGACTGTCACATGAATGGTTTGTTCCTTAATGCCAGGATAAATTTATTTAGGTCACCTGGGGCCTCCGTGGCTCAGTCGGTTAGCGCGCCAACGCAGTGTAATGACCCAGGAGCCTCTCACCAATGCGGTCGCTGTGAGTTCAAGTCCAGCTCTAATTGACTTCCTCTCCGGCCGTAAGTGGGAAGGTCTGCCAGCAACACGCGGATGGTCATGGGTTCCCCCAGGGTGTGCCCGGTTTCCACCCACTATAATGCTGGCCGCCGTCGTATAAGTGAAATATTCTTGAGTACGGCGTAAAACACCAATCAAATAAATAAATAAATTTAGGTCACCTGTCTTGGACAGACTTGTTGATTGGTCAGTTATAACTTGGCTTACAGTAAGCCTGTTGCTAATCTGCAGATTTACCTAGACTCTGTAGAGGGTCCACCAGTTTGAACGCCTTATCTCTCTATTCTAGCCAAGCAACCTGTGAGCCTGACTGGGTGGACTAATGGTACTGTTAGAGAGTCTGTCTCCAGGTAATAAGACCAGGCCCCAGGATCATGAAGTGATCTTAGATTTAAGTCAAAAATTTTATCATTAAATTTGGTATGTTCCTCTCTGTTACATGTTTTTCAGCTGAAATTTGTTTCATAATGACTCGCCCATAATTTATGGTGTGAAGCAATATTTTGACCTTTTTACATTAGAAATAACAATTTTCAAATGATTTGAAATTTTGGCTCAAGTCTATCATTGCTTCTTGATCCTTTGGCCAGGGATCAAACCTGGAACTTGTTGCTGCCTTGCTTGGTGCTCAGCACTGAGATGTTAGAGTAAGGAACAGGACTGGTTGTCAGTATAATGTGACTGGATGGGGTGTCATGTCTGGTGTCTTCAGCATGATACTTCAGAGGCTGCAGGACATTGGCGGCACGTACTAGCCTTACCACAAGAAGACACCGTAAATGTACGCACACCTAAAGTTTGCTGTAACATTCCAATCATACAGATGTGTACATGCATACCATATATGTACATGTATATGTTATAGTTCAACATGGTTAGCGGGTAACTTTGGCATGGTGGTACTGTACAAATTACCTTTCTGAGCAGCAAGCGATTAGCCCTAAGCCCTACACTCCAGCCAGGCATCACTAGCCGTGCTATAAAGAAGATACCTTGTCCCAGGGATAACAGCTGGCTTAACACCCAGTGTAATGCTCACCATGAGATGGGAGCTGAATGGCAGGAGGTCTCTCCACACAGATTTTCTCTCTTGTCTCACAATTAGATTGACTCTTCTCATTTATTCGGACCTTCAGTTGAGGCCGCAGAAGATGATGGATAGCAGAGGTTTGATTTTCGTGTGTTAAGTACTTGCTAAAAACTGTGGTCTTGGGGTCAGCATATGAGACATAGCAATGGTTGATGGCTAGGCACATGCATAAATATACATGTTGTTATGTATCAAACTCAAAATTATCGTGTGGAATTTTTTTTCATGGCCGATTGGTCGAGATATTAGATGCTTAGAGTTGCAGGTTCAAACCCAACCATGGACATGGTTTTGGTACATGTAGATTTCCTGGCTCTCGCTGTTCGTGGAGAGTCGTTGCCAATAAGTGGTCAACGCAGCTTGGTGTACACTCAGTTGAGCGACCTTCCACAGATATGATGTGCAAATTTATCTTAGTACATGTACACGTTGGAGAGTTCATTAATGTAAACCCTGGGCACCTCTACCCACAGAGGGTACCCATTGTACATGTATAAGTGGAAAATTCTCTAGTTGAGTGTTAAAGCAATAATGGAATAAATGAATTGGATAAATATTTAGGACTGTCACTATTATGCTAATACGTGTGTCCTTTCTCTCTTTCCTAGATATCACTGAAATGTCCAACAAAATTTAGGCAAAAAAATGTTTGGTTATTTATGGGATTGTGATTGTTGGTCTGGGAAACGTGGAAAAAAAGCAGGTGCAAGGTTTTCATTCAGCTAATGTAAGCCAAACAATCCACATGGTAATTAAATGCTTTCAAGAGTATGCCCCCCCCCCCCCAAAATGAAAGAAATAAAAAAGAGCTTTTATAGTTCAGATCTAATTTAGATATGAGTGTTTTTGTTATACTAGTTGAACTGGATGATTTTTTTGGCCTTGATGATGTTATTCCAGGATGATCCCTGCCTGCTTATAAATATCACTCCCAGTTCGTCTGCTGCAGTCGGCATGAGCATGTATCCTACCATCGTCCATCATCTTGTGATGTGCAGCTTATGTGTAGCCACTGCCAGACAAACTGCTGATCAATCAAATCAGTCTGTCATCCGTAACAACACCCTGGTGTAGGCTGTCTCCAGTGCCTTCGACATCGCTACGCTCATCTGACCACCTGTCAGTCAAATCTTGGGGCGGGACAAGTGCCCTACATGTCTATCTCATTCAAACTGATTGGAGTGCACTTTTAAGTGCACCTTACAGTGTGGAGGAGATTACCACAGGCTTTTGAAGTGCTTGTTACATACTTGTTCATGTAATAACATGAATAATGTTGCTTAATATTGCATTGTTTCTAGGAAAACAAGTTGCAAGCAAGTGCACTTCTGATTTTTGAGGCTAAAAAGAGAAAAAAATAAATCCTTGCTACCACATGCCTGTCAATCTCATGCATTGTATATGTGTACATGTACGTGTGAATGTTCTAAGGTTCCAAATTCCAATTATATTTTTTGATCATTTATTGTTTGAGAGGCTTTTAGGAGACATACATCTTCTTCTGTATGTGTAGTGTGATGTCCATAACCTGCTACATTGATCTGATGATTCAGACATGTGGAGAGAGGCGGTTTCGTTGCGTGATACCTTGATGTCATGTTGGTGCAGATACTGTTGTGCCAATGCTGTGCTGGCGTCATGTTGATGATTGGTGGCTTTGTCCAAACGTGTTGAGCCACATATAACTACTGTATAGTGTCACTCCCCCGCCTTCCCCCCTCCCAAAAAAAAGACTGACTACAAATCCAAGTTTAAAAAAAAATGTAACTGCTGTATTTTTCTCTAACAATTCAAATGAAAAAGTACCTTTTTACAAACAAGTAAAAGTCATGAAAGATTACTTTTGGAACCGAATCTTGCATTTTCTAGAAGGATATCATCCTGCCTTCCAAACAACATTAAAGCATCTGTGGAAGATGACTGGAATTTTTCTAGAAGGGTATGATCCTGCCTTCCAAACAACATAAAAACATCTGTGGAAGATGACTGGAATTTTTCTTGAAGGATATCATCCTGCCTTCCAAACAACATAAAAACATCTGTGGAAGATGACTTGAATTTTTCTTGAAGGATATCATCCTGCCTTCCAAACAACATTAAAACATCTGTGGAAGATGACTGAAATTCTCTGAAACCAGAAAAAATGGCTGTCTTAATCATCTTTGAAATTTTAGGTCTGATACGGTACCAGTGCATTAGAATTGAAATGTATAAAAAGGTGGTTGAACGATTCTATGTGTCTGTGAACACTACAGCAGTATTTTTTATTGAATGGTTTTTGTTCATCGCATATGTAGTCGAACACAGGCTGATGAATTGACAGCTTCTGCGGCAAGTTTCTGACCCTTTTACTCACTGTACACAAGGAGACATCGGCCTGATATGATTGGAATGATAGTAAAACATGCATGCATAATGAAAGGCCTTAACAAACAAATGGCCCGTCATGCTGCAGCCCTTGCACATCTCACAATTCTTCAGTACTTCTGTGTGGTGGACGAAAGTATGGTGTCTCTGCCTTACTGGAGGCTTAACCCTGTGCCCCAAGTTGGCCCTATCCGACACAGGCCTGCCAGCACCATTGAAATCTGACTGGGTAGGGGATCAAGTTAATTTGTCAAGTTTTCATCCAGGCCTCCCCCTAGAGCCCCTCATCAATCAGCCTTCGTGTGACAGGGACTAAATCTTGAGTATTCCAAGGCAACGGTTTATCATCCTCTCCATTGAGGTTCCTGAGGAGGGGTATCAGTCCTCGCCAATCAAAGTGGTTCATTATAAGTCTTTCCTTGGGCTCCTTGCCATGATGTGAACCTCAAGATGTACATGTATGTAAAACATGATTTTTGTACTGGAAAAGAAATAACAGAAATTGTGTAGCTGAAAAACAAAGTTCTTCATTAAACTTTCATTAAGACAACAAAAGTCATGGAAACAGATATTAATGTGGTACTGCTGTTTTATCCCAGGGGCAAAACTCTGCTTCCGTAAGAAACGGTTATAAACGTGCATGTGAAAGAACATAATTGTCGCTTCCACAGTCGTTTCTGGTTTGATATTTGTGACCCCCCACTTGCAAGCCTCCCAAGATTAGGCTGATCTTTTCCCGATTCTGGAAAGTTGTTGGAATGTTTCCAAGAATATTGCCAGGATCCTGTTAGTCAAAGATCTGAGGGGCTCTAAGTCTGGAGTGTCAGCCATGGCTGTGATTTCTGGAGCTATGGCCATTTCTCAAAATCCCCCAAACCTGACCAGCAGGGTTAGAGATCATCTCTGATTATCCGTAATTAACTTCAGCTGAACTCCAAGGGATTACAGGCCAAGGAAATGGCTGCTTTGTGCTTTGAAAGAAATATTGATAAATGTGCAGCCAGCTTCAAGGCTAAATTAGTTTTCTTTCATTCATGTTCACTCCCAGACAAGGATTGTATATGTGTATGTGCATGTAGTCACCTTTCACTAGTGCTTGTGTGCCACAAAGTACATATTTACCATGACACTGGTATTTATTGTCTGTCAAGGTATTCCATCAGAATCTTTAAGAGCCATTTCGGTGCACGTTTCAGGCTAAGCTAGCTAGTATGTAAGATGGGTAGGCAGTATGTGCAAATGGTTGTCACATAAAGATATGTTAAGCTTCTTGAGCAATTCATAGGCCATGTTATGTAATTCAGTATCGAAAAACAAAATGTTTGGTTATTTCCGTACAAATTCCTGGTGTGACGTCATATTACTTCATTTGACACTTCTCAGACTTTACAACACTCCAGTTGACGTCTCCTGCTCAGAAGACCACATCATCTGTGAATAAGCTTTGGTGTGATTTTAGATGCTGCAGATTACGTTGCTCCAGGAAAATCACTTCACTCGAGGAATTTGTACGGAAATGTCTGAAAATTTTGTTTCTGCAAGCACTCTCTTTTTGTAGGATTATTTGAAGATCTGAGAAAATTCATACATAGTACATGTTTATGAATGAACGCATGTTGTGCTGGACAGGATACCTTTGTTCTTTCGATCTGTTGGTCAATACAAGAATATTGGCTGAAATAGCTCTTTAAACATTCTCTTTGCCATTTGCTTGGCAAAAATACTATGTCCATATGAACTCTTTATGTTGTGTTTCCAGACATTGGAGTTATGATGTACCTACAAGAACGTCTGGTATCAGGGCTTAAAATAACCGGGCACCAATTCACCACTTGCGAGTACAATAGTGTTTTGGCGAATGAAAATTTTGTGGTGGAGTGCCATTGGCGACTACGCTCTATTTAGATTGTTGTACATGTTGAGTAAATGTATTTAGTGTAAGCCTGCACCAGAGGTTGAATCCAGCGATAGTCACCCATCCAAAATGACACTTTGGCAGTGAAGATTGTGGATTCTAATCTCCTAGCATGCGGTCTTGTGTTGGTCACAGTTGCTTACATGAAATATCCCAAACATAGGAGAGCAGGCTTTCAACGCATACGCTTGTAGGTCATCCTGTTTGTTTCTACAGTAATGCCTGGTTCTGGTTGCACTTTTGGCTAGGCCGTGTGGTGGTGTTCTGTAAATTTTGTTTTTTTCACAGCTAAAGCATTTTTTGCTAATCATCAATTTCCCTGCGATGGAAAATGGGTGCAAGGGAGGAAAACAAAGGTCCTTGTTAGATTTCATGCCGCCCAAAGCGAAGAGTGAAATTGAAAGCGATTACACTGATTTTACACACGGTACGTCTAGTGGTGCAACACCATCAACAACGCTGCTGTTAATCGCTGGACCAAAGAGTCTATCGCCTAACATAGCTGAAAGGCAATGATTTCCATCGAAAGCAAGCCTGCTCGCACTGACCCACAAGCGTCATCGTATGCATCCTAACCACCAAGACCCTAATCACTGGGAGAGTGGGGGAATCAAACAGATTCCCTGACTGAGGCTGGGCTTGAACCCAAGCCATGTGGGCCCAAGCGACTGAATACATGCGCCTTAAGCCACTCGACCCCTCAGCCTTTGGCGTCCAGTGATGTTCATATTATTGATTGTATGTTTCACTGTACAGGGATTGTAATCAGGGGCCACAATCTTGAAACTTTGTACAATATTTTGTCATGTCATAAACAGCCAATCCTGGCTTCAGACACCATATTATGAGGCAAGGCTAATTACGACGAAAATGTTGTACAAGTATAACTTGCAATTTGTGAATCTTGCCTCTGATTTTTGCATATATTATATGTGACCTGAGAACATGTTCCTTGCTGACAATATATCTGCACGTATGGCTCCTGAAAAAAATTATTTAGCCCCTAGAATTTTTGTCTAAAGCCAAATGGCTTCCAGGTGAAAAAAAAAATCATTTGAACCGCTTTGTATGTGTATCAATGTAGCGTGCTATCTGGGATGATCAGTCTATATGACTGACACCTGTCAATCCAGCTAATTGCTTGGCCACAATCGCATCCAGGGATTATGAATTGATTGGCCTCATAATCCTGTATCAGATACACGGATTGATTAGAAGAACAGCATGATTTCTATAAGCATATTGACATAACATTGGTCATTAGAGCAGCAAGGTATCAGCTGCTTGAATTGTGCAATCGTAAACCTGACCACTTTACGACATGTACTTGTAAGTGAATAGAGAAAATGAATGTACAGCTCATGCTGGCTTCCTCTCCGGCTGTTCGTGGGAAGATCTGCCAGCAACCTGCTGGTTTCACCAGCGCTCAGCCTGGTTTCGTCTAACCATAATGCTGTCCGTCTTCGTGAAATATTAAGCAAAACACCAATCAAATAATTAAATAAGTGAACAAATGTGTAAGGTGAAGCCACATTGTGATCGACCTGATGAAGTGTACGTTGTGCAGACCACTTCACAAAATTTCTTCTGCTTCAGGGTTTCTGGCTTCGAGTTTGCGATCAAAACAAACATTTTGTGTAACTAATAACAGATTGCTCCAGCCAGGACCAGGCAAAAGATAACTAATGTTTGACATGTGGGCCTCAAGGTCTCAAACTGATATCGCTTCAACATTATTTTCAGTAATAGCAAGATGGTGACTTCTTCAGCTTGTCGACATTTTTAAAATGCTCAAGATTATATGGCTACTCTCATAAAACTGGCACCATCTTGAGCATGGCCTTAAACAACAATCAAATATATAAATGACTAAATAAATTTATGCATGTTAATTAAAATGGATTTATAATACTTGAGAGAGTCAAGACACATTGTAAAAAGACAGTTAGTTTTACATGCAGTGCTGTACATATATGACAATATATGGTGTATTGCTGTCAAATTCATCACATCTTGTATGCTGTAAATTTTCAGAAAGCTTATGTGGATGGGAAATCAAATAGTTTCAAATAGTACATGTAGAGCTACTTTACTAAAGCATGTTATACTTCATGCTTTTTCTATCTTTCATAAATTTTTATTTAGTTAGTGTCTTGCTCCGTACTCAAGACTATTTTGATCTACATGTATTTGATGCATGTGTTGTGCTCGTGGCAAGCCTGTGGGGAGAGCCCTTTGATAGATACAACGTTTACATTACAGGACAAAACTTCTGAGTTATAGCTGCAGCAGCACCATGGGGAGCATTGACCTGCATGTAATATGTGCACTGCAAAATTGGTTTTATGCAGATGCAATCCCAGTGTTGTTGATTTGTCAACATTTGTGTGTTTTTTTTGGTCCAGCATTTTGAATTGAAGCCCTTGGAATAGTGGACAGTTTTATGTAATAATCACATCTTTGATGGAATTTTTGTATTCTGAAACAAAAAGTGTGTATGTGTATCTGTTGGGAAATGGTCCGGATTTTCTTCTGGTGTCTTTCTGTTCTGAGCTCATATAAACCTCTGGCTCCCTGGAGCACTTGTCTTTTGTTTTACATAAAATGCTTCATTGATTTTTTTTTTTTTGGCTGGATAATGATGGCTTCTTTTGTTCTCTCTTTTTTCTTCTTTTTTTTTTTTTTTTGCCTGACTATGTCACGTGAATCCATGTTCACAAGACGCCACAGAGGCAGGCGTAGAGCTTTGATGATTTCCAACAGCTCTTTTCGTACGTCATAGCGCTGCTGGCTGTCTAACTTCGCTGCCAGACATAATGCACAGTGCACAGAGCGGAAATAACTGTGGGCTTGTCAAGGGCAGATAATTATGTAATCAAGTCGCATGGTGTTATCTGGCCTCGTCATAATACACAGAGCTTTATGAATGCAGCAGATGGTTTAAATATTTAACCAAGGATAGTGTTTTGCAAAAAGGAGCCTGATGTCATTGTGCAACCACTCGAGTGGCTTGTGGTGTGACAAGCCGTCATCAAATCGGTCACTGTGGTGGACTTCCGTCATGGAATTTAACACCTTACTAATCAACCCACCTGCTGTGTTAACAAGGCACCAGTAGTCTTTTAACACGGCAAAAGTAGTCTGTGTTGTACGCGTACTAAGAGTCAAAATGCTTAGTCTTTCACTCGTTTTTGAGAGCTCTAAATAAAAATAATGACGTCAGATGAGGTCATCAAACAGAAGTTTTTGTATCATGAAAATATTCATAATTTCTGACAGCTTCTGTGTTGCATTTTATTCGCATCCATATTGGTTTACAACAATACAAGTAGAAGGCAATGGACTTCACACCTTTGAATCTTATCAGATGGCCGCACATTTTGTCAAGGTCATCACTGTGGATAGCTGAATAAATCAAACATTGATTGAGTTACGTTGTTGTCAAGCTTATGTCTCCAAAGAGGATTTGGACCCCTGAAGCTCCTGATTGGTTGATAAAATGGTGGTTGGAATCAGTCTTGCCTTTCTGCAGTTCGTTAAGCCCCTTTTCACACTTGTAGTTTTAGTACACAAATATTGCCCCAGGGAGGGAATTTTCTTTATTTTGTGTCATAATTGGTTAGGTTTTTGAAAGATAGGGTCTGGCAGTCTTCAACGCCTACCTGAGCTGAAATTATTGGGCCACCGAATTAGCTCATGATGCCATCCGTTAAATTCTTTCGTTTATCAATAGAGCTGTAAATATTCAGTCTGATGGAGCATGAATGCAGATATGGCGAGAAGATCAGCACATAAACACAGCCTACAGTACAGCAATTCTAGGGGAAAGATTTTGACTGGAAAGCAAAGAGCTCTGATGATGCATGTGTTCGCCAGGACAGCTTTCTGGCCAGGCCAGATGTGAGATAAACATGGAGCTTGTCTCTAACAACCATTTGTTTGCTGCTGGGGAAGGGATGGGTTGATGGCTGTGTGTGAGGCATCACTTTGGAGGTGGGTCGGTGTGAGGGTGAGTTGATGTGATAGTGATGGGGTGAATGTGTTAATTCACAGATATGGAGGGACCGGCTGCCCATTTCACAAAGTGCGCTTAGGGTTAAATGCATGTATATTTTGTGGTGTCCAGTATTGTAGGTATTACTTTGTTGTGGTAATTACATGAACATAGCGCTATGTGCTCTTTGTGAAGAGAGGCCTTTTACTTAAGGTCAGGGATGTGAAAGAGGAATGATAATTTGCACTTCTGAATTAACTCTCCAGGATACAAGATGCAACACAGTCACTGTTCATACAGGACTTGATTATATAGAGCAAACTTCATGTGTACATCTACTTTACATGTGGGAAAGCTGTTGTCAAAGGCATTTGGTTTTCTCCACTCACAAAACTAAACATTGTTTTGGAAGTGAAACATTCTTGGGAATGGTGATGGGCAGCGATAGATCAATAACTCAAATAGCTGTTATAAAGACATAATGGACAGAAATTAAGAAGATTGATGGCCTTCAGTTACATTTGTCAAGGGATATGCAGGGCTTGAATTAGAAAATTTGCTGTGGCCTCCATTCATTTTTTCCATTGATAAATTTTTAGCACGAGAAATATCAGGTGACCTGGCAATTTAGTAGCTCAATTAAAGTATACATTGAGGTCTATTTTCAGCAATTTTTAATATTTGCCTGCCTCAATATTTAATCATTGAATTCCAAACAATGCGGGCTTTTAAATTCACTCTAAAGCAGAAGAGAATAGGACCTTTATTATCACTCCTGCAAATCCATTTCCGAGTCGAAACGTTGATGCAATCCACAGAATTATTTTCCTCTCACTCCTCAGAATAATTTTTTGCAGTTTGATTTACTAAAATTTCGGAACCATGTGTCAAAACATATCGAAATCAACCTAACTGGACCACGCAGACTGAAATGACAATTTCAGTGATGGTTTCATCAGTCATCATGGATTAAAATAGAAAGAACAATTTGCCTAGTCAGTTGAATGAGAAAACTCAGCTCCAAAGCTTTCAGTCAAGGCTTGTGCCTATTGTTTATCGTCTGCACAGCTGTCTCACAGTCTCGTTATTCACATTTTTTGCCCTTGATGTTGGGTACAATTCAGATTTCTGAAGAGAAAAAAGTCCACACTTTATCAGATTTTCTGCATATAACTAGTATGAAATGGATTTAAATGTATCCAAGCTATTGAAAGGATTCTTTTATTTTCAATCCTTACTAGTAGACATTGGTTTCACAAAAACAAAAGTGCATGCAGCAATACGCCTGCACATGCGCACGCAAGGAAAGGGAGATAATGTGTTAAGTGACTTTCAGCTCAGAGTTATCTCTTGTATGATTTCTCTGTGGTTTGTAACGAATAATAAATTTGTTGTATCTTTATCATGGTGCCATGGTCCGTACCTTGACATCTCTTGCTTGGCCTGCGGTTTTATTTGTTATGGTTTTCTTTGGCCGGCGAAGTTAAGTTAGGGTCTACTATGCTTAATTTTGCCTGCTTTTCGCCATTTGCAGGCTGCCATTTCGAGCCCTGGATATGGAAATCTCGGCATGCAGGTTCTCGCACAGATTGTTTATTACAAAGGAAAAGTTTATCCTGAAGCTGCTGAAGGCACCATATCTCTGGCATTTCAGTAGAGCTAATAAATGCAATGGTCTGCACTCAGATCACACATTGGTGCAGTGATTTCCCAAACAGGGTAGGGCATATCGGGCATACACTCACAGGGTAAGGCATTGGATTCTGCTAGTATTAAATTGATTTTATCAGGTCAAAGGACCAATGTACTTCAAGAGCAAGGACAGGGTACACACATTTGGTGGTATACATGTGTGTGTGTGTGTGTGTGTACAGATAGCAAATATTAGTATGTAGACAGATGTGATGTGTGTTGGTAGAAGGTTTTACATACTGGATGTACAGTATGTCCCAAGACCCACCTTGGTTCATTTGGTTAAAAGAGTTGTTCTTGTTCCAGCTGTTGGTCCACTGACCAATGAGGTGGCAAGCTAGAAAGACACGTACGAGTCCAGCTCTTGCAGATTCGAAATTTGGCTGTGGTTTTAGTACTTCAGGAACTTCAGTTACCTGTACCTTGTGTCTTAAACATGACTGCTGCTTTATAAGTGAAAAATTCTTGAGTATGATTTATAAAATATACATGTAATTCAAGGCGTAGAGTGTAAAACCAGTGTAGCAACAACAGTGCAAGTCAGTAAATAGATGTATATTGAAAGTGTTACCTAAGCATTCTTCCTGTGGAATCCCTTGGCTAGGTTACCAGTGTAGTCATCTCCGAAATCAGATTGGTGGCAAATAGATGTATATCGAGAGTGTTTCGTAAGCATTCTTTCTTTGGAATGCCTTGGCTACGTCAAAAGTGTAGAGTCATCTCCAGGATCAGATTATTAGGATGCATGTGTTTATTGTGGCTTGTAATCTAATCTACATGTACATGAAGGTCAAAGCATTATTGTAATGGGTTGGAACTTTTAGTGTCAAGTTGTCTTTCAGGACACTCTGATACTCCAAACTTTCATGAGTAAAATGCGTAAGACAAAAAAAGGTCTAAACAATGAATTCTGACATGCAAGCAAACATGAAATTTTTCAGGTAAGCAGTTCCAATGGAGTTAATTTGATTAAGGTGGATTTGAGGTTACGGTGAAAGATAAAAGTTTCACCTTTTCTACTAAACAACTTGAATGTTGCCAGCTTTATGTTGTGGTAAAGTAAGGGAAAAAAAGCCTAAAATTTTCCAGCTTTTGCTCGGAACAGCTAAATGTTGCCAATTTGTCAGAGTTTGCATGAAAACCAGCTATCAGCGGCGCTTGCTAATGGCTCTGGATAATGGATGACATTCGTCAGGAGCAGCACTGTAACTAGCTGGATTTTTTTGTTTCTTGATGGAGTTAATCGGCTTATCATCACTGTGAGGCAGCATGGAACCTTTTATATTGTGAGTGCAGTCATCCTTGACATGGCTTTTTACTGCATCTTTACACCATTAACCCCTTCTGACCCCTCCCCGTGGTGGACAGAAATGTGCCTTTCTTGTCAACTCAGCTTCTGTTTTAACAGATCGAACAGATTAACTAAATTCACATTACAAAGGGGTTATTGGATTTCAGATACTTGAATTTCCCAACTTAATGTTGAATTAGTACTTTCATCTGTAGTTGTTACTGTTGTAAGGAACTGATTTGTTGCCGGCCTTTTGGCTGAGTAACATAGAAGCTTTGATATTCCATCCCATTTTTCTGTTGGAATACTTCTTCCACTCACTCCTCAGATTCGTCGGGAACTTTCCCACTAAAACACATGGCCAGCAGTGCTTGTGACACCATTTGTGTGGTCTTACATGAATTCTGCTTTACATCAACTGCCTTTCAGCAATACAACATTCATGTATATGTTGAGTTGTAGTCTGAGATTGCTTTGACTTTAGATTTGGCAAAAATTTTGTTCGGCCATGGAAGGCCCCAAACCAACGCCAGAGCGTCCTCCATTTAAAAACCTGAGGCATTTGCTGTAGCAGTGTTTCATAGCTTTAGAGTCAAAAATTATCTATCAAATACGTTGCCACTGCCTTAAGTTTGCAGACACTTACATGTATGTTCCTTATATTTTTGTGTGTCAATTTATCCTAAGCACTACAACGAATTACAAATTACAAAAAGTCATTAAGGGGATGATAGTGTATGAATTCAAATTTTGCTCCAAGCTTGTAAATTTAGAATACATGGTAACATGCATGCAATTTAGAAAGGTTAAAGTTCATACGTGTTATGATCTATGACTGGCCATGCTGGCTTCCTCTCTGGCCTCCGTTAATGACTGTGGAGCCTGCCGCCAGTACTGCAGCTATAAGTTTTAAGTCCAGCTGATGCTAGCTTCCTTGTCTAGCTTACGTGGGTAGGTCTGTCAGCAACCTGCTGATGGTTGTGGGTTTCCCCCAGGCTCTGCCCAGTTTCCACCCACCATAATGCTGGCTGTCGTCGAATAAGTGAAATATTCTTGAGTATGGCGTAAAACACCAATCAAATAATAATAATAATATATGGCTGCAAATTCAAGCGGCTTGTCCTTGTCCTGCTTGTAACCTTTCCATGACCTTATTCTTGTGACCTCAAGAGATCCCAGGTTAGAAATGCCAACACCTGACTCTGTTTGACTAGAGAAGAAAAAAATGAGCAGCTAATACCTGTGATCAATAGGTGAATGTATTGGTGTCAAATCTCAAGTGTACTTTGTAGCTGTGGCCAGTGCCCTGAACAGGTCGAAGCAGGAAATGTGGCGGTCTGACGTTTTCTTTAAGTGGCAAATATCAATGGATGGTCATGAATGGGGGAAAATGAGCTGTTTGAGTCATGGACAGGATCATGTTTGACTAATAAAGTGGTTCCCTAAAGTGAGAGATTTGCTTTTGTAGGGCGATTATAGCTGGATTAGGCTCAGGTGTAGAAAATGTCAGGCAATGTATGTCTGAAGTTTATCTGGCTAGTTAATAGGGACGTGTATTTGTATGAACATAGATCCTTTCCCCCCCCCCCCCCCCCCCCTCTTTGGATTAATTGTAGGCTTTTCTCATGCGCATATATATCGCATAACACAGTGTAAACTTTGCCACCACCACACACAATGTGGATTTCATATCAGAATTTCCCAGCAGATTGCATCTGAGATAAATTGCTGTGGGTTTTGTTTGCGCTTGTAGTGTTAGTCTGTTTATGATTCCGTCGAGGTTTATGAACGAAATTCAAAATAAAACAGCATCCGATATTCCATCAAGTACACGTAGTTGCTAAAGGCTGGTGATTTGCTCTGTGCCCCTTGTGGAGCTGCCATTCAGTTGCTTGGACACATGAGGTGTGTGCTCAAACACAGCAGTGGACAGCAAGTTTGTACCCAGTTGGCTTTTGCTGCAGGTAACATTACGTGGTTGATGCCAGTTGTGTTTCTGTCTGTGCATGTATGTAATTAGATGATTAGATGCCAAAAGTAGGGGACGCTTCTGTGGCCTAAGGGTTAGAGCGTCCGTCTCGAAGTCGGGAGGCCCCCTGTTCAAACCTGGGTCGGGTCATACCAAATACTTGTTTGCTGCCCTGCTCGGCACTCAGCACTGAGAAGTTAGAGCATGGAATCAGGACTGGTTGACCTGGTGTCAGCACAGTGTGATTGGGTGGGGTGACATCTCTGGTGTCTTTGGCATTATACTTCAATGGCAGCACTTTGTCGACATGGATTCGCCCAATCATAAGAAGACTCAGTGTACCTATACACACCTAGTGACTCCTCGTCAACACATGACTGGAAAATTGTTAAGTACATGTACAGTGTTAAACCCCAAGCATACTTACATACATACAGAAGACTAGGTTGTAGTTCAGCGCTTAAGGAACGGTGTAACATGCTTCAAGGATAATACATGTACATGTAATGTTCATTGTGTGGCAGTTACATAACCCACTCTGACATGAACTGGAAATCTGTTACGGTATCTTTTTTTCCTGATGCGACAGAGAGACTTGATGTAGAGCCTGTTTGACGTCTCATTCATGGGTGTTTTTATGAAGGGTCAGACTAAAAGGGCGTATCCAGAAGAACTAAGGCATATAGTGTACGTGTACTTGTAGTAGTATTCTGAAGAAAACTACATGTACATGTGTCCTGGAATGCTCCTGTTTAGTTACATGTATAAAACGTAAGGTTTTGCTTGTTGTGGGCTGTGTTTTCTGTATAGAACTTTGTCATTTATTGAACAGTCTTTATCCAGTACTCCATATGCCTTCTGAAGCATAATTCAAAGTATAAACACTCAGAAGTTTGATTAAATATTGTACATGCATACACTTAAAAGAATATACGTGTACTGGACACGGTGGCACAGACATGTATCAGAAGATTTCATGGTTGTTTTGGACATGTAACTTGTAAATCCATTAGCTGAAGTTATCTATGGTTTGTGTGTAGTTTAGACCACTCACTGTATTGAAGCTGAAGCTAGTGCAGCTTAAAGACTCAGGAGCTTCTCATCATTTCTGTGGCTGGGAGTTCAGGTCCAGCTCGTGCTGGTTTCCTCTTTGGTCATATGTGAAAAAGTCTGACAGTAACTTATGGATGCCCTTTTACCTCCTATCATGATCCTGACTGCTGTCACATAAGGGAAATATTCTTGAGTACGGTGTAAAACACCAATCAAATAAATAAAGAAATTGGAGCAGAAGAAAAATCATCAGCTATTTGTAAACTGTGAAATTCAGTTCTGTGTAAGGAAGGTGTTTTCATTTGGGCATGTAGTGTAAAAAAAGTCTGAAACTTTTTGATTATTATGAACATGCTGTGCTTTTTTATTTTTTAATTTTTTAAAATTATATTGACTTTGCCAGTTGTAAATAATACACAAATTGATGTTCTGGCTGTATGCAAACATTTTCAGAAGAGCCACAATAGTGTTTGCCAACATTTGTTTCCCCACAAATACTGCTTTATTAGACCTACAGTGTACAACCCACAAGCTGATGTGTCCAGAGAGACCTGTATAATTTTCTGTTGCTGATTGCGGGACATATGCCATGCTTGTACCAATTGTTAATGAATGGCTAGTTCATGTACAATGTAGATTGCTCTCAACCACAAATGACCTATTGTACTCAAGTGCGAAACTCTGGCGATCTGTGTTTCTCCAGCTTTCATGGTACATGCCAATTGATCATACCGGAACACTGATCACTAACTTGTGTGGGTCACACCTGAGCCGTATTGATTTCACGAATACCAAGATTGGCTTAGCGTAGTCGAGTCCAAAGTGCTCTGCCATTCTGCATGTAATATACTCTCTTCGCCTCTTTATGGCCTCTCAGCACTGATTGTTCTCACGCACGTTATTGTATGGCTACCGGATATACAGTTATTGTCTGAACAGCTTGTTTCCTTTCATTAAGATCTCTGCTACGTGGAGGACCGTACATATGTGTTGTCTATAGTCCGTGTTTTATACACCTGACTATCACGCCTGTAATTCACGCACATGTACATTATTCCTTCGCCAGAGCTACATGAACGTGGCGTAAACTGCACGTCAGGCCTTGTTTGGTCACTGGCCTGTTTTTAACAGCTCGAAATAAAAAATAGCCTCAAATTGAGACCAGGTCTTTTGACAAAAATGACTTTGAGTCATGCTAATATTCAATATTTCAGGCACGTGTAAAATTGTTTGTGGTAATTTAACTGCTGTGATTCTTCAACCTATTTGCATATTTGCAAGGTATTTGTTTAACCATATTCTGACGGCATTACTTTCTGTAGACTGATAAAATTACGCTTTTTGTGAAGTCCTGAAATTGACCAATCCAACCAAAAGTAGTTTTGTCTCCAAAATGGAATAAGAAAGCTGTATAAATTGCACTGAAGGTTGCTCTTTCAGTTACAAAAATGTTGAGGAATTAGAGTATGTGTTATAATATTATAGATGGAATCTAATACATTTCAGTCATATTGGTTGATCTCAGTTTTAGTTCAGATCATAACACTGATAAACTCAAAACAAGTGTCTGGATTGATTGGTTGTTTTATTCAACGTTTTCGTAAATTTTAAATATTTCTCTAATTTTAAATATTTCTTCATTGTTTTCCAGGCTTTTATGTAAATTTATGTTTTACAAAATTTTTTATTTCCCCTGTCACTTGTGGAGTCTAATACTCCTACATGCACATGTATCGATTCGTTTATTGATTTGATACGTAAGTGGGAAGGTCTGTCAGCAACCTGCGGATGGTCGTGGGTTTCCCCCCGGGCTCTGTCCAGTTTTCTCCCACCGTAATGCTGGCCGCCGTCGCACAAGTGAAATATTCTTGAGTGCGGCGTAAAACACCAATCAAATTAATAATATTGATTTGATAGGTGTTTTACCATACTGAAGAAGATTTCACTTGTGACAGTGTCTAGTATTATGGTCGTAGGACACTGGGGCCAAATGCTTCCAAATTTCTGTGTTGGCTGTATAGAAAAAAAAACCACTTGCATGTAATTAGATCCTAGTGTTATCTTTTGGACATCTTTACTTCATGTTGTATTGTTCATTTTTGGCATACTCAATATCGTTGCATCTGTGACATGCACAATTACGTATCATGTAGATAGACATCTGTTCCTAGTTTCTTGTATCTCTTTGCCAGAGGCTGTGAACATGTGGCATCTCCATGTGGGCATGTAGTTGGAGTGCTTATTGGCCAATTGCTATCCATTTGGACAGTACCTTGTGTAACATACCCATGGCTCACACGTACTGGTACTTGATAAGTTGCTGATGCAAGGATTGACAACTTCAGAGCTTCACAAAAGCTATAATTGTCTTAGTATTGATAGAATAACCTTAAAAGAGTATTTCTTAATAAAATATTAGGTTAACATTTTGAGAGATTTCGAAGATTTATGTAGAACTGCACATAGAACTATTCTACTACAGTATCTTATGTTTGTAATTTCTGTGAATTTCATGTGCCCTACCCCCCCCCCCCCCCCCCAACCCCTCCGGCCAACTGAACATTGCTTTTTAGTCCGAAAAAAAATTATCAAATTGCATTTTGTTAAAGTTGTAATTTGGAGGTAAAATTTGTTGAGGTTCTTGGAACATGTAAGGACATGCATATGAGAGTACGATAAAGATTTTCACCATTTACATGTGCATATATATGTACAAGTAGGTTTGTAGGTGTATGTGTAGGTCTAAATGTAGGTATTGTCAGTGTATAACATGTATAGTTTATTAGAGTTTGCGTACATGTACATTTGTACACATACCTGTAAACCCTGATGTATAGATTCTACATACGGGAGACGTACATGTACACCTAAGGGCTAACCTACTCTGGTGACCACATCCTGCTAAGCTGGGAGGTTGTCCACTTTTTCTGAGTACTCACTGACCACTCCTCCCTGTCTCGATCTTCTAGCACAATCGGACAGGATGTCGTATCTGATACCATATAACTAACCACACCTGAGAGAGGCCAGGGAATATCGTTAGTTACCTGTCAGGTACATTTCCTGTATATTGTGGTGGAAGTTGACATTGACAGGTGTGCTCAGGTGTGGTACATTTTCCCTAAATGACCATAAATTTAAGTCCACGACTAACTTGTCCACTTTTCCTGATTCTGGGATTTGCATTGATTTTGATGTTTGTTTGGAACATGAGATGATATTCTACTGGAAAATTGTTAGTTTCAGCACTAAAAATAATATTTTGTGACATTTATTTGCCTCTAGAAATCCATTTTTGTGGGCAAATTGTTCTACCCTCTTGTTTTCTTTACTGAGTGTGGTTTGCTTGAGAATCAGAAGTTTGGTAGCCTCTGGTATGCCGTATGTGTACACATGTAAAAGCTTGTAATTTCAGTTCTCCTCTGCCTTATTGTAATAATACAGGCACTCCTAATCAAATTATTTTACAAGGGAATGAATCTGAGTGCTATCAGATAAATGTTAAATTATATTTGTTCTTTAGGACCTTGGTAAATATACATGTGTGTAAATATCAATCAATCAGTCTCCATCCAGAAGGCAGATCAAGGTATGTGCTCATGTCTCTCGGCATTTAATCCTTTTTGTAGAGGGAATTGAAAAGCTGACATATGGACGTTGTTACATGTATTTACATGTATATAGGGCTGACTTCTTTCAGTGTGGCGTTAAGCCAAAGTCATTCATTTATTCATTCATTCATTGGCTGCGAATTAGTTCAGCTATAAAGTGTTCTATGCTTGACATCTAACCTACATGTAATTCCTCAGCGGGCTCAGAATATGCTTGAATATAGTATTCTACTAACGTGTTAAAAGGTTGAAAAATTACAGTACTTGTATTCTACATGTACATATACACTGGAGCTCCTCAGTAACCAGTCATTTTTGTATTCCTTTTCGAGAATTAAGTATAGTTTTGGCTGATGCGTTAACCCGGAAACCATCATTGGCGCTGTGGGATGGACCCCCACCAACTGTTATCGCCTTTAGGTAGGACTCTTATTTTGGTTAGCTGATTGATAGAGAACAGGTAATTAGTGACAAGGAGAGGGGCTTAATGAGCCGATTACTGTCCTGGTCAGCGTGTGGCCACCTTAACCCCAGAGGGGCATTTTGTCTTGGAAGCAGGCTTAACAGGTTTATCAGGCAAGGCTTCTCATAAGGTCCCTAGTGAGGGGGGGGGGGGGGGGGGGGGGGCGCAGCCAAAACCCTGGGGAACCAGGTCACCATTTAGTTATGTGTGCCTGTGAAAGCTGCCAGTTGTTGGGGGAGAAACACTAAAGATTCATCAAGCCTGGAAATAATGGCGAATCTTTCAGCTACTCACATTGCTAAAAAAGTGTACTGGTACAGTGTTATTTACATGTACCTTAATTCCTCATCCTTTTCATATATGAAAGAGCAACTTTCAGTGTAGATTATGCACGCTTTTAGTTTGATTTTGGAGACGTTAGTTAGATTTCAAATTCCATGGCTTCCCAAAAAGTATATTTTCATCATTTGGCACAGAATAATGCCTTCAGAAGATGCTTGGGTAAATGCCTTGCACATGTGCAGAAAGGTTTGAAGATTTACACAGTACATGACAGTTTTGTTCAGTACCAAACTGGTGTCTCCTGTCAAATTACTTCTAGGTGCAGAACATTGTCCTTGTCTTGTGGCTTACTTCCGGGCTAGGGGCTTCCCTGGCTCAGTTGGTTAGCGCACAAGCGCAGCGTATTAACCCAGGAGTCTCTCACCAATGCGGTCGGTGTGAGTTCTAGTCCAGCTCATGCTGGCTTCCTCTCCGACCTTATGTGGGAAGGTCTGTCAGCAGCCTGCGGATGGTCATTGGTTTCTCCCGGGCTCTGCCCGGTTTCCACCCACCATAATGCTGGCCGCCGTCGTATAAGTGAAATATTCTCGAGTACAGTACATTTATCAGATAAGTAAAATAAATATTTCCAGGCTTTTAGCATTATGACATATTCCAGGAAACTAGTTTCTTTTTTCCATTTTGACTGTGACAAAGTTCAGCATCAGAACTGATGGACTGATGAAAATCAATGATCTTAAGGCATGCTCGTCTTCCAAATTATATTCTGCTTTATATATGTTCTTACCACAATATGGTCGCAACACTGGCCAAGGAGTACTCTGCCATAACCAAATCAGGAATTGATTCTCGTTCAGATTGCCTGCAAGCAAATGAATTCTGGTTCTGTTACTTGTCCACAGTGCTTGCATAGTTTTGGACAGATCATAAACACAAAGCCTATTGGCTGCTTACTGTTCCTCTGTTTGTTACTGCTGTGTTTAGATTGTGCTGACTGCGTGTATTCTATTAAGAAATTTGACACTAATTCAAATGTACATGTACGATTAGTTTCAGTTAATTTTGCCATAAGCTTTTCATGTGACAGGAGCGTTGTAAAAGCAAATATTGTGTGATAACCTGGGACTAAATTTTCTCATTTGGTGCAGTTCTCAGAGATTTATTGATTTTAAATATCTATTTTAAGGAGTTCTGTTTTTTTTTTTGGATGTTAGCAACATGCCCTGTTTGAAAAATAAAAGGTTCAGAAGTAATGTTTTATGGCCTTTTTTGACCTTTATGACCTCTGAATATGACGTTTTGGGAATGATATTTGAAGGACAAGTACATGAACGGCTTGTACTGTGTGTGGCCATACTCTTTACAGATGGCTGACCAACAGGATATTGACTCAGTGTGACAAGTAATGGGAGAAATGTTTTCTGGAATGGCGATGAAAAAAGTTGATACGATTATTGTTCAAGAGAGACAAATCACTTGTTTTTGTTTTTTTTGTTTTTTGGGGGGCGACTTCCTTTGACATTTATGAAATCCAGCAACTGAACTCAGATTGATGCTACTTTAAACTAGTTCCTGAGATTTTTTGACAGTGAAATTAGTTGATCTGTTCCAATACCCTGTGGCATTTATTCTTGCCCAACTCCCCTTCCCCACATTGACCTTTCCGTGACTTAACTTCTCCATCTTTTCGCCATAGGCCTGGAGAAAGCTATCTGTAAATCCATCAGCCAAGCTGGAGGCCAGTGTTGCAAGAGCTGCGTGATGAAACCGCAGGCCAATCAATAGGTTACGTTACATTGCGATGGGCCTAGGATAGCCGTGCATGCAGCGGCAATGCAAGAACAAATGGCGAGCGTTGGCTGACCAGTCTGGCGCGTCATTATCCCATGGAATACCTGTCACAATAGCCTCCACTTAGCGGGAGATAACACGGATGGCGTAGTTTGCTCAGTAATACGCCGATAGTCATCTTTGTGTTCACACTCCTTTAGTTGTCTTCACCGGAGATAATACAGGCGAATCTAACCCTCGTTAACCATCCATTGCGATTTTGTTTAATTATGCCGCCACAGTGCGTCAGCTTTTATTCAAGCTATTTAAAAGTAGTAAAAGCTTTGATGGCGGTTCGTAGGGCAGGCCTAATTGCCTGTGTTGTGCGCATGTTGTAATTTGTTGGGTAGTTGATGTTGAAGGTGTGTTGACAATCTCTTAAGAGAACTATTATCTAAAGCAACGTTTGTCGACAATACACTTTTATTATGCTGCGGTCTCTTTTCATTGCTAAATCAGTAAATAGATGTTATGGCTGTTTAATGCAGCACTTCATACTGTGTATTTAAGTCTGGAGGTGGAAGTCACAGAGCTTAAAGTCTCTTCTCATCTATTGGATCCCAGAATGAGAGGATATGCATTTGTAATTTGTAGATATTGCTGAAAAGACGCATTTTTGCTAATTCCAACAAAAGCAAGGTAGTGTAACTATACATTCTGTAGATACATGTACTTTAACGATAACTTGGAAGGGATCAAAACTGTGTGTCGAAGGACCTGCAGAGGCAGGGTGTTACCAAAAGACCCATTTTTTGCAGTACCAGAGTATCTTAAATTCTTGAAAAACCAAACAAAATTTCTGCATTTGTCAGAATTATGGCACATGAGTAAGCCAGTGTCTTGAGTTTTTCTGAGTAATTCTGTGATCATTGGGAGAGTCAGTTCATGGATTAGAGCCTGAACATAAAGAGCTGTGTTGTTGGCATAGAGAAGCCTAATTTGTCAGTCCGTCAATCAATAAGTGTTGGAATCAGCGTCCACTGGAATTCATACCCCGGCGGCTGTCAGACTTGCGTAACACTATGTTGTACTCCCATGACATAGCGGAAGTATTTGAGACCTGTTCTGCACGTTGGCTCGCAATTGATTATCGCATAGCTCATAAGGGTCTCGGGAGAGTTAATGTTCCTCCTAAACAGAAGATTTCTCAAGGGTCCAAACTAGCTTTCCAAACTGGGTGATTTATGCTTGTTGAATTAATTCTGAATTCCAAGCGATAGTTATTAAATTGGTGAAATGGGATTAAAACTGCGAAGTTGGAAGCAAAAACAAAGTGAAGAAGAATTGTGAATGATGTTCCAGTGTTGTCATGGCGATGGGCTGGCTGATTGTGCAGAACTCTTTCTAATCCCTGAAGGAAAATGTGTCCTGTTTCAGGGATGCTGTTTGTTTGCAAATGTCATTATTTGAGGGAGAAATGGACCAAGCGTTTCAAAGGTTTCCATTTGACTTATAAGTACGTGCATGTAAGACTCCATCCTCTCCTGAAAAAGTGTTGAGTACGACGTTAAACCCCATGCACTCAATCACTCACTCACTCACTCCATACCCTTCCCCTGCCTTTCAACCCCACCCACACACACATCATCACCCCTCCAATATTCTCTGTTCTGAGTATTTATCAAGCCATGAATTGTTGGAGATGAAAGCCAAGGAAGTCCACCTTATTTGGTTGTGTGATTTTAGTTGTGAATAGATTTATGTGTGAAATTGATTGTGTGAGTTGATGGTATGCAAGTACTGTGTTTTCGTGATTGTTAAGGAGTTATAGATTTACATACATGTATACATGTGTGTACCTAGAATTTCCACACATAGAAGACTGCTTTATTGGCCTAATGGTTAGAGCGTCTGCTTTAAATCGAGGGAGACCTAGGATCAAACCCGTGTCGGGTCATACCAAAGACTTCAAAAATGATTTTGTTGCTGCCTTGCTTGGCAAGGCAATAGGACTGGTTGGCCCTGTGTCAGTAGAATGTAACTGGGTGGGATGTCATGTGTGGTGTCTTCAGTATGAAACTCCAGTTAGCCTACACGCACATAATGACTCATCATCGTCACATGACTGGAAAATCAGTTTTTAAGTACTTAAGTACAACGTTAAAGCCCAAGCATTCATTCACTCATTGCAAACAGAGAATTAAACCTGCTGTTGTGATGGTAGTTTAATTTACATTGTACATTTGTTGTCAAACAGTGACTTTATCATTGGTGATTGATGTTCGATGATTGACATTTGGGGGGAGTGGCATTGTACATTGACATAAACCAAATAAAACAATAAGAATATATAGTAGTGCATCATATAAAATATGTCAAAACATAAATTGATGATTTGTTGTTTGTTTTTTTAAGATCTAAACAGAAACCCAAATTGAAGTGTATTTTGTTCGTGTGGGTAAATAGAAACTTGGTAAAATTAGAAATGTTGCACAGCAAATGTAAAATAACCAGATTTTGTGCTATTCATAGACTCTGCGTCATTTGTTCATTTCCTTCATTTGAAGCCATTGTGAGGTTTGTTTCCTTGGCAACACAAGGCTGAGATTCTTTGTGTTATTGTAATGCACACTAAACTAAAACGTTAATTTCCAACTTTGGCATCTTCAAAGGGCTACTTATTTCCTTTATCTGTGGAAGAAGAGAACGGGGGGATGTAGTGCTCAAGGGACAGGAGGGCTATCCTGTGGTCGGGATTGTGAATGTCAAATCATGCGAAACATGCAGGATGCAGTGGCCATAATGAATTTAAAAACCAGAGTTCTCCAGCTGATAACGAAGGCATATTATTTACTTGTACATGGAGAAGTACTAATTCTGTTTATTTTTTTTTCTTTCTCTTTTGTGTATTTATTGATTTGTACAGCCTGTGAAAGTTGTAGAGTTCAGTTTTCTCGACAAAGCTCTGCCGATACCTGTATTTGAGTCTGTTGACCACGAAATTTCTGTGTATTTATATCTGCACGTTGTGGCGAACTTGTAAGAAGTGAGGTGATGGCAGAGGCATTTATCCAGTATTTAGTAACTACATAATGTTTTCATATCTGTTTCTGTTATGTCTTCGACTGGCCGAGGGAATTAGCATGCCATTGTGGCGCAATGAGCCAGGAGCCTTCACCAGTGCGGCCGCTGTGTGTTCAAGTCCAGATCATGCTGGCTTCCTCTTGGGCCATACAAGGCAAGGTCTACCAGCAACCTACAGATGGTCGTGGGTTCCCCCCAGGCTCTGCCCGCTTTATTCCCAGCATAAAGCAGGTTGCTGTTATATTCTTGATTAAAGCATAAAATACTACTCAGATAAATAGATATATCTTCTGCAAATAGTTTTGAGTTCGAACTCTTTTATCAGTGAAGGTAGAAAAAGTTCAACTGTGTGCTGTAAAAAATGTTAGGCAACTGTTTTTGATTGCATTCATTAAAAGATGAGCGTCTGAAATAAGTATTGTAAAAAGTCATATGGAATAGACGAAGGATGGAAGAAATTGAGAATCCAAATGTTTGTGAACTTGAGAAGTTTCTCGAGGAAAGAAATGTCATTTCTGCCTCTGGTAAAGAGTAAGACAGGTGATCATTAAATTAATGTCAACAAAGCTTGCTTAACATGTTCCGCTAGTCGCATCACACAGTAGGACTTTTTACCTTCTCTGACAAAAAACCCGAAACTCCTGTGTTGTACACGTCTGCAGTTACATACATTTGTACATGTATGCAAAATGGCTGGTAAAGCCTTCACATGCAGGAAGTTTGCATTTTCTGTGGTTCATTCACCTGTAGGCCTATAGAGGTTGTGTATATGGCCGAATGCACATTTATCACAAGTCTGTCACTTCACATCATCCAGTACATTACATGTTCAAGTGCCTTCACACAATACCCTAATGGATTTCTGACAACCTAACGTGTAGTTGACTTTCAAAATGGAGGTGGAATTAGAGAAATGATTGGTGTGCCATCCTGAAAGGCTGTTAGTCAGCCCTGCGATACACTAGAAACTTGGCACAGTATGTGGACAGAGGAGGATGTAAATAAATCTAGGAAAGCTTTGTACAGCATATCACATGCGTCGCTCGCTGTCTTGTGCTCTGTGTCACTGCGTCACTGCCGCCAATAGATAATCTTGAGCTTTAGACTTAGCCTCATCACTTGTCTCTTCCCGCGGAACCATTTAATCAGCATTCATCAATAAAAATGATTCAGATTTGGGTTAGAATCATGTTGTGCATCCTCTAGATAAAGAGAATGCATGTGTATCAAGTAATTTTTAGAGACAAAAGTTGAGACGGATTGTTTGTGTGTTATGACATCACTTCCATGACCTCGGCATTCAAGATTTCTGTAGAAAATTTGCTACTGGTGGCAGTGATGTAAATCTAAAGGTAAGGGGTACGTCATCATCCTGGCAAAACAGCCTGTCGGCCGTGTTGAGGTAATGTTAATATGATCTGGTATTTAGCCATGTTGCAATATGGCCGCCAAAAGCAGGTCAAACATGCTCCCTTTCAATGGACACTTGTCTGTGAAAGAATAAGGTCAGTGTACTATTATGCCGATATTCAGCATGATCAATAGAAACTATTATTCACAATTTTATCTTCAGTTTTGAGATAGCCAAGTTAAAACTGACGGTAAAGTCTTTGAAGGGTATACATGCACTTGTACATGTACTTTGTCAGAAACCTTTGCACAGATTACTCATTTATAGATTGTTGGGGCTATTGCCTGGCTTCAACTTGTACCTGGCTCACAAATGTCAGAAGTCCAAAAATATCTGATATCCTAGATGCAGTGGTTAGATATGTCGCCCTGGATATTACTAGTAAACTGATATTAAACTTGACAGTTCTGGATTATGTGGTTTTATCTTTCATAATACATTTACATGATTACTGACCAGTTTATTAAATGAGGTCACCAATGAGGTAATATTAGAGTACATTGTAAGAATATGTGGCTAAATTTACACTCCATTATGTAACCTGTATTCCAAGGGTAAAAAAATCAGAATGGGTTGATAGATTTTCATATATTGGAATTATACTTTGAAGTACCTGTGCATGGAAACTACAATGGCAGTATGAATTAGTTTATTTGGATCAATATCAATTTTGGTGATTGAAGGGTGATGTGCCAAAACACAAACTCTCATGCAACACGATTTCCCTTGGTCCAGAAATTAAGTTTCGTTTAGAAAATGGCTGATTCGTGCATTGAAAATCACATTATATAATTTGTCAGGGAGGTGCAATAAATTGTCTGGAGGGAGTTCGCCTGTGCGTGCTTCTTTTGACTTAAAAGTGTACTTACTCCTGCACTTCATTTCTGAGCAGTTGTTCAAACAGCAGTAAGAGGTCACTAACCCCAATCCAATAATACAACCTGCCTGTGAAGGTCTGATCCACCCAGACTGGTGTGGGGGGAAAAGAGGTGATACCACACAGCAGGGTGTCTGTGGCAGCCCAGTACTTGTGAAGGTCGCTGTGTATGTGTGTGTGCATGCCTGTGGTGTGGGATCAGTGGGATACTTATGTCAGGGAAGGGCACCAGGAACTACTTGAGATAAACCTAACTTTGAGGACAGTTTGGGGCTAGTGCCTGCTCACTCACACGAGATGCTAGTAACTACACAATTCATGGTTTCGCAGTGATGTCATAAATTTATATGTAGCTGCTCTGATCCAGTCATCAGCACACTCTTTGGTCTCCTGACGAGCACTGGAGGTGAAAACAAAGCGAATAATATAGCCGAAGTAAGATAGGCATTGAAGATGATTTTCGCCTAAAACCATCTGCAATGAAAATTTTAAAAACTTTATGATCCTATATCATTTTGCTGATTTTTTTTTATTTTTACATGGAAAAAAAGTAGGTTTTTTTAACTTTTGATAAAATTTAAGGAGTTTTGTTTCAATGGCAGACTTCTGTAATTATTTAAGCTGGAAGTAATTTAAGAAAGCAGAGACGGAATGGATACATACTCTTGTAAGGATACTTCTGTACCCTAAATGACGTAACATTTCATCCACAAAAGTGCATTTTTAGAGGCAAATAAAAGTCACAGAATATTGTTTTTGGTGCTGAAACTTAAAATTTTTCAGTAAAATATCATCCCATGTTACAAGCAAATCTCAAGACACCTGTCTAATATCAATAAAACTCACAGAATCAGGAAAACTGTTCAAGTTAGTCATGGATGAAAGGTATGGCCATTTAGGATATGTATAATCTACAGTAATATTGTGCTGTGATTCACTGCTCATTCGGTGTATGCATGTACTTTATGAGATTATGTAATGTAACACTGGACAATGTCATACATAACGGTGTACTCTGAGCAGCCATGTTGGTAGTATGCAGCCATATTGGAAGGATGCTGCTACTGTGCATGCCAGTGTAACTCCAGTATGACTGAAACAAGTTATTATTCCTTGTACATGTTTGTTGTATATAATTGCATTAAATGTGAATCTGTATTCTGGAGTTCTCCGTGGCTGAGGTGGTTAGCATGCCAGTGAGAGTCAACGACCCCAATACCTCTCACCAATGTGGTCGTGAGTTCAAGTCCAGCTCATGCTGGCTTCCTCTGCGGTAATAGCTGGGAAGGGCTGCCAGCAGCCTGCGGATGGTTATGGATTTGTCCTAGTCTCTGCCCTGTTTCCTCCTATCGTAATGCTGTCTGTTGTCGCATGAGTGAAATATTTTTTAGTACACTGTAAAATACATGTACCTATAAAATAAACAAGTAAATAAAGAAATGTGTATGTGTGAGGGTAGATATGATTATTTATGAGATATGCATGAATAACCTGTTACATCTAGTAAATAAGATGGAGAGCACCTGTGTGATTTCTTTATTTACCCAGACAGCCAGTGTATGTACGTGTCTATTTTTGAATGCTGTGTCTTTTTTAGGGTAAAAACATTTCTTGGAAAAGTGCCTAAAAAAGCATGTCTGCTGTTTGACATCGTGCTTTGGGACAATCAATATATGCTTGTTGATTGAGGAAGTACATGTACCAGTGTGTGGGGCCTACATGGAGCTGTGTACCAATGTGTATACAGTGGGGGGTATACATGTAGGGAGGGGTCTGTTTGACCTGTCTGTGTCTGTGTGGGTGGTTGTTTGCTTCTCATGCACTCCTGGTCTCATCTGTCTGGAGATGATTATTTCAGATGTCACTCAAACTGCATCTACAGTATGCTGTTGATGTTCTACACCTGCTAGCCTTATGCATTGATGACGTGTATATTTCTATAGTCTGTAGCTCACTTGAAGTAATACACAGTGGACTTTCCTGAGTCTCTTAAAGAATGTGAAATGAAGTACTGTATTTGATCTAAGAATTCTTCAAAGAAAGTGGATTTTTATTGGTCATAACTTCTTTTTTTGGTGTAGAATATTAACTAAAATGCAAAGGTATTTTCGATATGAACCTTTGAACACCTTTTTGAAATACCCTAATTCCTCAACCTTTTCACATATGAAAGAGCATCTTTCAGTGCATTTTATACACATTTTTAAGTTGATTTTGTAGTTGAAAACTACATTGATTGGATATTGCCAGTTTTAGGGCTCCACAGAAAGTGTAAGTTCAGCATTCAGTGCAGAATAATGTCTTCAGAATATGTTGGAATAAACACCTTGCACACGTGCGAAAAAGTTGAAGAATTACAATACACGTAAATTGAAATTTTAGACAAAGTGAATAACTGAGCTGTGGATGAAATTTGAGGTAAAGTATCTGTGATTTGAATGCTGCAAGGTTGCCATGTGACTCATTGATTATACTTAACGGTGGCTTCTGCGATTGATAAGCTTTTGAGTGTTACTTTTTTTTCCCCAATTTAGTCATCATTTATTTATTTATTTCATTGGTGCGCTGTGCTGTAGGTTAAAGGGTGGGCTGTTGCCTTTGGAAAGCCGAATCTGGCGTCTTTTGCAATGGCATTTCATTGAGGCAGTTCTCTAATTCAGTCAGCATTGGGACGGGCCTGTTTTACAGTAAACAACATCATTGTGAAAGCTGAAAAAACTCTGGGTTAGGTTGACCTGTTAAAATTCGCAAACCAGTTGACCTTTTTATTTATTTATTTTTTTTTTTAAAGATACAGCATATAAGTACATGTATATTACAGGATGCAAGTTGCACAAAACTTTTTTATGTAATATTTCTTGTAACTTTCTTGATAAATGCCATCATGAGGCCTCTGTAGTCGAGGGGGTTAGCGCGCCAGTGTGGGCTAATGACTGTGAAGCCTGCCGCCAGTACTGCAGCTATAAGTCCAGCTGATGCTGGTTTCCTCGTCTAGCTTACGTTGGAAGATATGTTAGCAACCTGCGGATTGTAGTGGGTTCCCCCTGGGCTCTGCTCGTTTTCCTCCCACCCTAATGCTGGCTGTTGTGGTGTAAGTGAAATATTCTTGAGTACGGCATAAAAAACACCAATCAAATGAGTACATGTAATTACATGGCATGGTTTCAGTTACAGCGCCATAAGGCGACATGACTTACAAGAAAAGTTAGAAGAATTGGTTTTTAAGGTTTCGGAAAGAGATAGATGTATACAAACAAATAACTCCAAACCACATTCAGCAATATACGTTTCATGTACTGTACATGTACTTGTGACTTGCAACGAGGTAACGCCCACCTGGTTTGTTTTCAACACACCTGGTTGTGTTAGCGGAACATGATCAGAACAATGTGATAGGCACACAGCGGGAGTGTTTGTTTCACCTGTAACACAACAGATGGGAATGTATATTTCGCCTACATCTGATCTCGCTTACCAGGAAAATGGCAATGAACAAGATGATAGAGAGAGAGCCACACTCAGCTTGGCTAACGGGAAACACCTGGAAGTCTACAAAAAGTCCGTATTTTTTCACGTACATGTTTTATGGTGTTAGTGAATAGAATTAACATGGTTATCATTAGTACACGTGCACATGTGCCTATATTGTATATACAAATATGAATACATGTATGTGCCTATGCCGTACATACAAATATGCACATGTGTCTCTATTGTACATACAAATAGGTATGTGTGCCTATATCGTACATACAAATAAGCACATGTGCCTCTGTTGTACATACAAATATGTATATGTGCCTATATCGTACATACAAATATGCACATGTGCCTCTATTGTACATACAAATATGTATGTATGCCTATATTGTACATACAAATATGCACATGTGCCTATATTGTACATACAAATATGTATGTGTGCCTATATCGTACATACATGTACAAATATGCACGTGCCTTTATTGCACATACAAATATCTACATGTATGTGTGCCTATATTGTACATACAAATATCTACATGTATATGTGCCTATATTGTAAATACAAATATGCACATGTGCCTATATTGTACATACAAATATCCTTCTGTGCACATGAACCTGAATGTAGTTCTTACATGTAGCAAACCAAGAATCTCTTTGTCATCCTTGTATTTAGGACAATTATTAAAAGCCTGATTCGTGCAGGTACATGTGCACTCAGGCCCTTGCTGCAGGTAGTCACCAATGAGAAATTTTCAGGGTTTGGCATAGGACAGCTATAGGCTATGGGCGTTCATATTTCCTCCACCCTGATTGACAACATATTTTAAGAGGAATATTCTAATCGACAGGAATCAGATAAATACGTAATACTTATATATATATATATATATATATATATGATAACAACTTCAGGAATCGTGCAGTTTGCTAATTTGACAAGTTGACATGTAATTGAATTTGGTGATTACAACAGCCTTCGTTGAAGTTATCACCTTCATTTCCGTAATGATGATAGGCTGCAGATCTCATATGCCACAGGAAGAATGCTTTTGAGTCTATTTTGGATCATACACTTGTAATTTTAGATGGTCCAGTCTATTTTTAATTCAGTTTGTCAGGCTAGCTCTACATGTGTACCTGTGTGTGTATCAAGAAATGCCGACAAGCACATTGGTACATGTATGGCATTTGACTCTGTACAGTGTATATGTTTTAGGTAAAACACTTTTCTGAGTTACAATGTATTCTAGTGGGTTGCCAGCATAACTGACCAGTTTTTTTGTATTGTTGTAGGTCAACTGAAGGCCTCTGTCCCACACAGGTAAGCTTCGTTTGCATGAATACTTCATTTTTAGAAACCTTTGTGCTAGCACGGCGCATTGACCCAGGAGCTTCTCACCAATGTGGTCACTGTTATGTCCAGCTTATACAGGCTTCCTATACTTGAGAAGGTGCATAAGTACATGTATTATGTAAATGGTGATGGGTTTCTTTTTACGCGTTTGCATGGTGTTTATTCAAGCATATCGTGACAAAATTATTATTGGTAAGCTGATAAAATTACACTTTTTGTGAAGTTGAAATTAGTGGACTCAAGCAGTGTAGCTTTGTCTCTGAAAGCAAACTAAAAAAAAATGCATGAATCTCACTGAAAGTTGCTCTTTTCCTATGCGAAATGGTTGAGGAATTATGGTACTGTAAATGCCTTTATATTTGCGTGGTACTAACATTCGCAGATTTCGCGTCAGACACATTTCCGTGGAAATAAGTGCCATCGAATGTAAAACCCATGCAAGTAATTTATTAATGTAGCATGCGTTACAGTTATAAATTCGCTAACAAGCACGACAGTTCTAATACTATTTCAACCACGTTAATTAGAAATGCCTAATTACAATGTATTCCGGCTTTCACAAATCCAACAGAATTGATAGTCAGTTAATCTTGCTTTCTTAGCTTAACTCCGTCTGAGTATCGCCACATTGCAACGTTGTTGTTGTTGTTGTTGTTGTTGATTTATTGCTGCGGTTAGAGACCTACAAATTGATAATTTGCGCTGGGCCTGTGTATGTGATACGATATACATACGATGAGAGAGGCTGTTTTTTTATCGACTGTACCTGCCTTCCCGTCAGATCACCTTGCCAACGCGCCCAATTCATCGCTCGGGGCTTTCCGCACTTAAAACTTCCTTTTCATAGCGATGATTTCTGCGAAATTTACTCAGATCTGTCACAGTTCTCTCAAAGTTTCACTCACACTTCTGATGCATGAGAATTAAACAGTGGGATTTATTTATATCACATTTAATCCTTGGTCGTCTCCTGGAGTGAGTGACACGAATATTTGCTCACACAGCTTGTAACGGCTTCGTCTTATAAAGATTAACAGTCTTCAAAATGTTAAAAGCTTGGGAGGATTAACTTCCTTTGTCTGATCAAGTTACTGTATTGTATAGAATTTTTGTCACATCTTACAGGTACGCACAAGTTTAAATGATAACATTGATACTTTAATGCATGAGTTGTTGTAGGACTTGACGTTTCTGTATTGAAGTTTGATTTTCATTCATCAGTTGTCCAAAAATTCTGTTAAGATCCGCGAAAGTTGATTCCCACGAATATGTCTTTTTACCAAACCCCCGAAAGTTTATACCCGCGAATAAAAGGCATTTACAGTAATTCATGTACATTACATCGACATGTATAGTCATGCAGATTTCAGTATGTGTGAACTAAACGTTGTCCTGAAATGTGAAGTGTATTCAAGTACTGTAAACATGACGAATGTTTCAAATGTTGACAGTCATCTTTCAAAAAGTTAAAAGTAAAACAGTGTACATGTACATGTAAGTTTTACACGCATGTATCTTAACCATGGAATCCTAGTGGAAAGCTTCGTCAGTTTGCACCTGTTAGATATTGAATCTGTAAGGTACATGTAGAACATGTATTTGCCATTTACGTGCATTTGCTGGAATTTCATTGGTGACCTCTATAAAAATAGAAGAGATACATGTGCATGTACTCTGAAATACTGCTTTAATTTAGCTGCAGCATCTGTCATAAATAAAACCACCGATCTGTGTAAATAAATAACCAGCCTATGATATATGGCCAGGTTAAAATTAGAGGCTGTGGGCTTATCAAGAGAGACACTATCCATGAGAGGGGCTAGCAAGGCTTATCTTAATTGGTTGGGGCTAGTCTACATTACCCAGCTCAAGTGGCTTTTGGCTGGTGGGGATTCCAGGCACTCCATAGATACCCTCTTCCCTGGAGGTCCTTAACAGTTACATTTTCATCCTCCCTCCCTTAGAAAGGTGTATTGAGGGTTGTTAGGAACATGGCATGATATCTTGCTGGAAAATTGTAAGTTTAAGCACCAAAAATAGTATTTTGTAACATTTATTTGTCTCTACAAGTAACTCCTGATATAAGAGAGACATTGTAAAGTATAACCAACATACGGTGCCACATTTAATGCTATAAAATCTATTCCATTGTCATTTGCGATGTTAACATTTTGCTTATTTGAGTCAAACGCTTCTAAGGGCATGTGCTCCAGACTACAAGAAAATGTTTGATGTTCATACTGTATTTCTTTTACCTTTTTCACATGTTTGCAAAGTGTTTATTGAAGCAGACTCTGCAGACCAATAAAATTACACTTTTTTTGAAGCCCTGACATTGGTCAATCCGAGCAATGGAGTTTTGCCTCCAGAGTGAAATTAAAACATGCATAAATTGCACTTAAATTTAATGTTCCATGTGTGAATGGATTGAGGAATCGAGGTAATCCTACACTATATATATCACCCACAGAAGGGTGGTTAGTTGGTGAAAAATGATGAGAAGATACATGTGAATTACTGTCAGTCACAAGGATTTTCACCAACTAAGCACAGTGGGACTAGTCGGTGAAAACTGTGATGAAAATATTAGGTGAGTTCAGGTAGATGTAGTGGTCAATTTCAAAGATGAAAATTTGTTCTAGTTGTTTTGGCTGTTTAGAATGCGCATGTAGCTGCTGGGTGCTGCTCACTGGCACAGTTGCTTATACGAATACATACAAGAATATAGTGGTACCCACACATAGTGGTCAATTTTAATATTGATATAGCCATGTTCCCACAGTGATTTACTCCCCGCCTCAATCCTCCACCCCCACCCCGACTTATGAAAACATGTCAAGCTTTTTTTCAACCAAGTACATGTACCATTAAAATCCACTGGAGGTTCACACATTATTATTTTATAGAAGTAGGATGTCGCTAATGGAAATTTTACCATTTGAATGCAGCTTTTAGCTGTAATGTTAAGGTATTCGTGCAAAGCAGGGCACAATGCTATTTTGTAACAGTATATTCATAGTATCTTCCATCAGGTATGGCCACAGAGGACGCTACATGTGTATTGTTTATTGGCAACTTTTCGCTTACTACGTGTATATATGGGACACAAGCATTACTTAGTACATTTTTCAGTCTAACCTGTACTGGTACATGTGTATGTCCAGGCTAGCATTGGTTAGTGTATATTAGATTAGTCAGCATGTTGTGTCCAGATGAGAAGTGAAGAGCATTACTCAGTGTTACTCTGACCCCAGGGGGGTGGGTGTGGCTGTAAGGGCAGGATGCTCCAGTTTACACCCTAGCTGCGTACTCATCTGGACCTTAGCCTAAGGACTGTGGAATGGCCAAAATTGACACGTACATCCAAATTATTGGCCAAAATTTCCATGGCCTGGAGTAAATTTGGTCTGCCTTGAGCACGCAGGTGATTTCATTGGGTCGCTCAGCAGGCTGGAATTCGTTTATTGAGCCTGTTGATGTAATGGCAACCAAGAGTTATGAGGCACTCTCATTCCTTCACCTTACTCCATAAACAGGATATCCTTGCTTACACTATTACTTACACAAGTGACTTGTACCTTCTGTAGGTCTACTGCCCTCTAAACTGACTACTCTGGAATGGTGTTGGCCTTATTAATGGAAGGTTAAATCGATGTTAGAACTTAGACAGCTTTTTCAATACATACACTGTCAGTGTAATTTAGGACTTGTAATTTTCCAAGTTACCCAAAATCTATTTGGGTGGGGAGCTAATAAGGGGTGAGGGGATTCGGTGTGGTGAATCGCTTAATCCTTGACCCCAGGGGTACTGTCTCATTGCATATGCTGTCAGAATAAAAGATTAGACTTCATCCTGTCTTAGTGTTTATTCTAATTTGGAGTTTATTGGCAGTCTGTAGATAAAACAGAAATGAAGTTTCCAGTGTCAAAAGGTCTGGTGCGCATGTACATGTGGGTTGGTTTGAAAGACTTTGGGATCAGTTGACCCTTTTACATACAGAAGCAGTGCGAAGTCTTCATTTATGCACACAAAGTAAATTTTGTGAAGATCCAGAGCAACAACTGGTGCATGGTAAGATGTTACAGATAGTTTGATGGTAAAATAATAGTTGTATTGCAATACACCTGCACTTTATAAAAGCCTGGGCTGGCAAGTACTCTAATGGGCTGTGCATGAGATGGAAGTTACCTGGTAAGGCAGGGTGTTCTCTGTCAGGGTCAGCCATTTTGTCCTGGAAACATCAGGTGTCAAATCAGCGTTTTAGGAATCTTGTGAATTGGTCCAGGGTTAGGCGTGATAATGCTCTTGCAAACTAAATCAGTTTAAAGATTTGGTTTTACGGCAATAGTTAATGATGCCCTTGAGTTGACAGATCCGATTATGTAAGATGTATATTCAACCTAGCAATATCAGGCATGTTAGCTGCGTTAGTTTGCGACAGACATCCTCATCTGACTGAAATCACGAGAGTCGAAAAACGCTTATTCGGCTTATTACCGTCATCTGAGCGAAAATGTCTTGAGTATTTTGTATAACATGAAATAAACATAATAAACTATTATCCCATGTTTGTATAAAATGTGATTTTGACTTTGTGGAGTGGAGCTGTGGATGAATTTTAAGCATTAATACCACATTCTTACCACCTGTAAGGGACATCCTTGTACGTGGACACTAACTTGATGCTGTTGATACCTGTCTATCCATGAACTCCTGACCCACAGTAGTACTAATTGACAATGTACTAATGATGAGTGCAAATGTGGAACGTTAACCAACAGGACTGCGCTGTGAAGCCCAATACCTGTTACTAATGATCAATCACAGCAACTCCGACATGTCCATCCTTAACGACAGGTGGGCTCATTGAATTGCCAGCTGATACCTGTTTGGCTTCAGAGCCTTTGATGTGTTGCCAAGTAACATGATGTTGTTCACACTCTCTCCGGATAGAATCCAGTATCAGGTCGGACTTGTGTTCTTGTGTTGAAGTCTTAGGTGTGACTCGATCAAGGATTGATCCTGGATCTACCGGCCCCGAAGCGGACGCTCTACCAACTGTGCTATCCGGGCCGGAGTGATAATTTGAAGAGGCATAAAGACAGTTTGTTGGACACTGAAAATTTATGTTTGGTTAGGACTCTCATTTGGCTTATTCACCCATATAGCCAAATCTACGTGTGTGTCTTAATTATATGGTGTAGTTGCTGTGAGTTGAAGTCGAGTGCATTCTGGCTTCCTCTCCAGTTATATAAGGAAAGGTCTCCCAGCTATATGCAGGTGGTTGTGGGTTTTCCCTAGGCTTCCACCATAGTGTGGGCCACCCTGGTAAAAGTGAAAGAAATAAATAAAATAATTAATTTCATAGAGCTAAGTTATGTAATCCTGGAAAACAATAAACATGTTTTACTAGTGTATCTTTATGGAACAAGTGTATTTGGAAATACATAATCTTTAGAAAAATAATGCTCAAAAGGTAATGGATATTATGCTGTGAATGTGTAGAGATATTTGTTTTATGGATGTGAGTTGTGATTATTTTCACATGTTTATGTTGCCTTATTAGCAAGAGCAGTGTGTTGTGGGTTTTTTGTTTTTTTTTTAACTTGTTTTTTTTACCTTTTACCCTGGGAACGATAGCTGGTGTAAAAGATGTCTTGGCACTTCAAATGGAGGCTTTTTACACCAGAGGTGATGTAACATCATCTGGACAACAGATTTATCAGCATCCTCTTTAATCCACTAGTGTTCCTCACTTTGGTAGGGTCAAACAATGTTACCTCCCTTTGGCAGAGAGTTCTCCAGTGTAGGAGACCTACATAACTCAAACTGTGTCAACAAGTGACTTGTAGGGTTTGAAAGCCCTGCGTAAGTATGCTGTATTTTTATCTAAGTTTTTCCAGCAATTCTGTCTCTTCAGCCTGATTTATTCTTTCATGTGCATATTTATAGCTGCGGGCTTCTGTAAATCTTTATGTATTGATTCAAATAACTCCTTGCAAAGTTACAAGGCCGTTCAATGCACTGCCTCAACATTTTGAGCCAGGATTTTTTTTCTTATTTTTTCCTAGCATGTCGCACTGATCTCAGTTGCATGTAACTACATGCTTTGTGCCCTAGATTTGCGTCAACAGTTTATTTTTCAAACCTTATTCAAGCTCTGTCTCATAATTTATGTCAGTGCCTGCAGTATAAAGTCTTAAGATTTTTCAATGACTTAATGACTCATCGCTCTCTATTTCTTTTGTACCTGATTCTTTTGAATGTTACAGCATGTTTTATTTGTTTTCCATTGTCTTTAAAATTGTTCAGGTTAAATGTTCATAGCACATGCAGGTTTTAGGCATGATACATGAGTAAGTAGTTTGTAATAATGAAACACTTTGTTAATATTTGGTGTCCAGTTTTTTGTACACCCCTTGACTGAGTCACACCCTAAATGATCTAAGATTTCCTTCATAACTACTCTGCTCATTTTTCTCGATTCTGAGAGTTTTGTTGATTTTAGAAAATGTTTCAGCATCAATACATTTTCAGCATCAAAAACAATATTAAATGACGTTTAAATGCCCCTATTGTTAGGGCTTTGGTTTGGTACATCCATTACATGGTTGTCATGCATGCACTTGGTATGTCAAATTTAATTTCAGACTCGCATTCTGTGAGTCATGGACTCACATGAATGTGAAGTGATGCGCTGTCTTAAAACTTAACTGCACCATTTCACACATCATGTATTTTGTTTATTTGATGGAAAGCTCCATGAGAAGAGGTGTTAATTACAGGTTTGTTAATGCGAAACTTTGTTGTTGTTTTTTTATTCTCACTTCAATGTAACAAATTTATTCTTGAGTGATCTACTTCAAATATTCAACATTGATTTAAAGTTTAAACAGTGGACAAAAGTACATTTATGTAGCCTTTCTGAGCATCTTTACATGTGCACGCTCTTTGCAAGAGCAACCTGAGACACATGTTTAATGTTGAGTAACTTGTGCTGATCACTGTCAAACTCTGAAACTCTTTATATCTTTGAATCCAACTGAAAATGGATATTTTCAGAAGCTAATTTGTTAAACAAGATCTTTGTACATCAATCTATATCTACGAAAATGTACTGTAATTCTTCTAACTATTCTCATGTTTGCATGGTGTTTATTCAAGCATATTCTGAAGGCATTATTCTATGTGGACTGATAAAATTATGGTTTTTGTGAAGCCCTGAAGCTGTACCATCCAACCAGTGTTGTTCTGTCCCCAAAATCAAATTTAAAATGTGCATATATTGCACTGACAGTTGCTCGTGTACCTGTGAAAAGGTTGGGGAATTAGGGTGTGAAACTGTAGGTAATAATATTTTGAGTCCTGGTCCGAGGATTTTGTGTGCAACAGGCATCCTGAATATTTGCATATTAGCATAATTCACCCTTGTTCCAGTCTAAAGAACTGTCCTTAATGTCGTTACACATACAGGTCTATGCATTGTATATTTAATTATTTATTTGATTGGTGTTTTACCACCGTACTAAAGAATATTTCACTTGTACAATGGCGGCCAGCGTTAGGGTATACAGTGTATGTAATGTATACAGGCCCATAGCCCTGTGGGAAGAAGTATGTGTAGATATGTAGATATCATAAAGTAGGCCAAACTTAGGAGATACATGAACATACATATACATGAACGTGAAGTAATCATTTGTATGGGAGGACAGATGTAATGTACAAATTGGCTTTCACCTGAATTCATAGCCTGATTGATGTTGGCCGGGGGACATTGTTTGGGCCGAACAAAATTTTGCCAACCCTAATGTCAGAGCAATCTCGGTCTATTGAATTCAGCTTGAGCAAGTACATTGTTAATTTTTTCCCATGTTAATGTTTTAATGTTTAAATATACATGGACTTCATTGTTATGCTGGCTCAGAGTAAAATTGCTGTTTTCTTTAAAAAGTGACTATTTATTTCATTTCTGTTCAGCCCAGAGAGCCTTTCTAAAGCTGACCACATCTGGTGTAAAAATTTAGAGTTAGATTTTGTACATTTGTGTCCCTCAATGTTGCATAGTTGGACTAAGTTTCATCATTGGTCATGCTATTCTGATACTGACTCAGATTGAAATTTTACCTTATGGGAGTTACTTTTACATATTCTGATTCAACATCCTGAAAGTATCACTCTTCTCTTTAAGAACCCATTCAGATACGTGTTGATTTTACATGAACCATGGACTTCCAGTTTTAGCTTCCCCAAAATGTCAAATTTAAGGACTGGAGATGTAATCCTGCGGAACAAGTGTGCATTTATATTGCGTACAGTTGATATCGATTAACTTCCACAATTTGTGACAGATAATTTCTTTGTTAATCTGTGTTGGTGGTGCTCTGGAAATATCTTTATATATTGATCACTAAAATGCATAGAAAGGTTTACACCTTACAATGTACCTGGATGTCTGGCACACAGATATGACAGCACACAAGGTGATTTCACCTACATAAACAAAATAATCTTGATTGGCGGTGCTTTGGAAATAGGGTTTAATATTCATCATTCTTACTGTAAGCGCCAGGTTTTCTCCCTTCATAATACTGGCTGCCGTTGTATAAGCGAAACATTCTTGAGTACGGCGTAAAATACCAATCAGATAAATAAATATATAAATACCGTAAGCGTAGAAAGGTTTGCATCTTCGTGGATTGCTGGCATCCAGATGTGACCGCACACAAGGTAATTTCACCTATATACTGTCTATATTTATCAGAAAACTTACCACGTAGTAGCAGTACTGGGTTCATATTGCTAACATGTGCCACAAATTAGACCATAACTATGTGGTTTTGGTTGGGCTTTCTCATCTATTTGTTTAATCCATTTTTGAGGCCATGTGGAAATACCAACCTGCCTGTTGCTAGCCATAATGGCCAGATCTACCTTAGTGGTATGTTAGGCTTTTTCCTACATGTACTGAATGCTAGTTATATGGGGACAGTATGAGATACAAAGAAATTACTTGTAGATACATGGACAATTCAACCACTGCCCTCATTTTTCTAATTTTTAAGACTTATATTAATCGTGCCGCAAGCAAAGAAATACATTTCTCTCCCAGATTTTGGGGGAAAAGTAAAGATACGCATACGTTGTTTATTAGATGGACCAACTATGTGAAAAAAAGAAACTAAATATTCCGGCTAGGATTAGATGTATATTGTCTAAAAAGACCAGCAGACCAGGTATCCCAAATATTGGAAAAATTTGGGTATACTACTTATATAATCAACGGAATACTGTACACACACTGTTCTTAAACTGTATTCAAGTGGCTTATTGCTGTAATTCTTCAACCTTTTCAACCACTACAGCACTTTTTCCAGTAGAATTTATACCTACTGATGCTAAAGATGATTTCTTTGCGTTATTAAAGATGCAAGCTGCGTAAATTATTTCTTTGCACCCCATAGTTCTCACAGAAAAATATTGCTTGCAGAGGCAATTGAAAAGGTTGAAGAATTAGAGTACAAAAAGTCTTTTTAACTGCCTGAATATTGATAAATGAGCAAAATCATTGTTGCTGCACTGATCTGACTTGTCTGCATAATAGTATCTTGCATAAATCTTTCTACCTAATGATGTAAAACATGATGAACAAATATGTCTGAACAATAATCTCTCTAGATTTATCTCTCACAGTGCATTAGGTTTATCTTCATCTTTATATAGTAAACAGCATCTTGTTTTTTGGCCAAAGAGAGAAATCGTACATGTAGAAGGGGTATTATTTTCAGAGTTACACATAAAAATTCATGCTTGTACTTGTACTTCTGGAAAATATATGCAGAGGTCTTAGGACATTCAGTGTTTTTCTGATGCTGACTGGATGTACACATTTTTGTTTGAAAAAATCTTCATATCAGAATAATCAGAATATGGTTTATCCTTCTGTAAATGACAAGTAAAACTGTTTGTTGGTTTGTGTGCCTGTCTGTCTGTCTGTCTGTCTGTCAATCTGCTTGCTTGCTTGCCTGCCTGTCTCCCTCCCCCTCTATTTTCTTGTCTGTCTACTTCTCTCCCTCCCTGATTGCCTATCTGTCTGTATGTCTCTCTGTCATGTCACTTTACCTGAGCATATTTATAGAAGATCACCAGTTCATCTTAACCTGTAAGAGTTATTATGTTGCACATTTCATTGGTGTACACGTTCCAGTGGAAATCTAGTTGTGTGTGTGCGGTACAAGTGACAAAGAGAATGTGATTTGATTTTACCCCCTCACCCAGTCCCCCTGATGAACATTTCCCGCTGGAAAATAAATAGATTGTTAACGACAGAGATCTGTTTTATTGCTTCACTCTGCCAAAGTTCAAGTGTCAATGTTTTAAGTCTGGTCCAATAAAGGAAATGTCAAATTTCACTGGGGTGGTTCTGTGCATGCTGGGAAGCTGTGGTGGAAATGTCAGGTGTTGTCCTATTGGAGCAAGAACTGCCTGGATACTCCTGTGTGACACAAACACAAGGCACCTGTAGGCCTTCACCCACCAGCCTCACTAATAAAACACTTTGCTGATTCAAAGTTAAATTGGTCTTATTGGCAGGATGAATTCTGTTTCTACTCTATCTCCCTTTTGATGACTTTTTCTGGAGGCAAAACCTGGAATACCAGAGGAAGCTGGTACATAAAGGTTTGATTAGAGCACAATGTAATGCCTACATGTGGTGTTAATTGATAAAAGGAAATGTCTCAGATTTTTACATGTATGTCTGTCTTATTTCTTGCACCATTTGTTTAGTGTCTTAGCAGCCAGTAAATGCATTAGATACATCTTGCAATGCATCTGTCGGTTTGTGTCATTGGTTTGTTTTTGAATTTGGGCCATTTTTGTTTAGACTGAGAATTGCCCTGGCCTGAGTTATTTATTATATGTGGTTGTGTTTCAAATTCCCAGTACCTAAAAAAGGATTTGGGGAGGGGAGAGGTTGCATCTGTATTTTGTTAACCCTTAGAACAGCCTATACATGGTTAATTGTTTTAGAAATCAACCATTGTTGTCTAGGTTGGTAATGGAACTAGTTTACTCCACCATCAGTATGTACATATAGAGACATATGATAGGTTGTTCATTACCACAGTCTGAAAAGCCTTGGCCTTTTTCTGCTTCTTTGTTCTTGATATTGGCATTACAAGTATGGGCCTTTCCTGTGAAGATGGCCATGTTTGTCGGTTCCAGCTGGTATCTTGCCAGGGGGTTTACATGTATCTCCATGTAGATGACACAACCATTTGTTTATATACTCGTACTTCCATCTACTGTGTCAATGTGGTTCTTCTACTTCGAGACATTCTCCCTCTTTATGGCTTTGACGCTTTGCCAGTTTTCTTCCAATAAGTCGTCTTTTTAAGTACATTGATACTCCAAACTGTAGTCTCCTTGTTTTGGCTTGCCTGGTAGGTCAGGTTAAGTTTGTTGCCATTCCCAATTTGGTATTTGACCGGCCTTCACCAATTGGGCAGGCATTATACCCTAGCACTTGTAATAAATTTGGTTGGTCTTGGCACTTTGTGCCCGTTATTGAATGCTCCAAACGCACGCCTTAGGTCCACACTCAACACTCGCCCAATGCCCGCCACAGCCCTCAGGAAACTCAAAAATTTCACTCAAGGCATTTTGTCTGGCGGCGGGTGCACAGTCCCTGGATTCTGTGCCCTATTCTCGTGACGATTACATGAAGCCTGCTCAATCTGTGTTAGATCTGTCCCTAACGTCATTGTGACTGCTTGCCACGGCTAATCAGCGACTGACGTAGAATGGAGGAGCGAAAGGGAAGGAAGCAGCGTTTTGCCTACTACCCGAGAAGCTGGTTCCCAAAATAGACCTGTGAGCTGCTGGTGAGAGAGAGCGAGCGAGTACAGATGCTTAGGGTTTGTGGCGTAATTCAGTTTGCGTCAAGGGAAAATGTAGCCCATGTTGGCTTGAAGTGCGGTGGAGCTTGTGTAGCCTGAATCAATGGCTTGGCAGGCTGTGTGCAGCGACGCTTGCACCAAGGACTGCGTGTGCTGTCCTACTGCTATTGATGCCTCAGTCAGCTATCTTGGCATGGACTCAACTCTCTAATACAGCCCTTCATCTGTGTCTGTCTATAGTGAGTTGGATTCTCTTTTATGTGGAGCAAGGATTTTTTTTTTTTCACTATTGCCATACATGGTGTAGATGTACTTACAAGTGCTTTTCTAGTAGCTGTGTTGTGTGTCTAGGCTGCCTTTATGAATCATGAAGGATGTTGCGTACCTGTATTACTGTACTTTTATTCCATCGGCAGGATGTTAGTCATCGTTAATTTCTGAGGATTAATTAATCCTCTAACAATCAGCAGGTGTGTGTGTTTGTTAGATGTGGAATGAACCTTTGCGTGATGAAGTCTTTACAATAATGCATTTACATGTATTGTTACATGCGTTATACATCTGTTGTTAATGCATTTGTACATAAACAGGGTGCAGTTCATGATAGTGACCACTCTTATTCACTACATGAATTACCTGACCATTAAAGAGGCTGTGTACTAGGGATTTGAGGCAAAAACTCCATATTTTCTTATGTAATCAAACTATATTTACAAATTATGGCTGAAATTATTCAGTAAATGTCAGACTCTCACCTGTACTATTCATAGTGTTGAAATGATTGTGAAGTTTGAAAAAGTTATTATGTGGACCCACTCTATAAATTTTAGGAACCGATTTTGAACAGTAACCGGTGCATAAACGAGGCTTATATTTTGTGACAGCTGAATATTTGGGGTGTTCTAAAGTAGCGATTCCATTGGATTTGTGCTGATCAATTTCTCAACCCCAAAATTTGTTTGTGGCAATTGCATCTAAATTTAGTATAAATATTTACAGGTTTATTGCACTTACGGAAAGGTACAAGCGTGTCAAGGTAAAAAATGCATTGATCATCTGCAAGGTAATAGTGCTGTAAATACTCAGTAAAAGAGCCTGTCTTTTAGATAGCATATTCTGTATAATATATTGCATTGGTTTACTTCTATTTAATTCAGAATGGGACAAAACATGAATTATGTTTCCAGTGATACATTGGCAGTAGTAACCTGTATACATGTATGTTTACCCTAATTCCTCAACCTTTTCACCCACGAAATAGCAACTTTCAAAGCAATGTATGCACATTTTTAATTTTATTTAAGAGACAAAACTAAATTGGCTGGGTTGGTCAATTTCAGGGCTTCAGAAAAAGAGTAATTTTATCAGTCAACACAGAATAATGCATTCTGAATATGCTTGAATAAACACCTTCCAAACATGCAAAAGGTTTGAAGAATTACAGTATATCTTGCAAATTCAAACACGTGCCTGTACATGTACAAGGTTAGAAATCTCACTCCATGCCAAGATACTGATGTATACTTGCAACAGTACCAGAAAGAGCTAGATTTAAAATTGCCACCTCATTGGTTGAGAGCCTGTTCTCAGCAGTAAGACTGGCACCTTAAACATCAGAGACAGTTTGAATCCAGAGTTGGTCTGCACATACATGTACAGTACGTTGGCTGGTCGTATGTTGGGGATTTTGATCTGCAGTTAAATGATATCAGCCTCTGATCTTTGTGGCAATGTTGACACAATGCAAATGAGGCAATGTTACCTCCTTGCAATATTGCCACTATGTGATGTCACAAAGTATCTTCATGCAACGTTACTTTCTTGCAATCTTGCCACTTTTTGATGTTACACCGATCTTCATGCAATGTTACTTTCTTGCAATGTTGCCACTATGTGATGTTACACTGTATCTTCCTGCAATGTTGCACTGTATCTTCATGCAGTGTTACTTCCTTGCAATATTGCCCAGGCTGTGTTCCTTCCAACTTATGTTGCCTTAAGGCAGTGCTGTTTCCTTGCAGATTTGCCTTCAGGCAGTGTTAGTTTATGCTATATCGCATCTGAAGCATTGTTTCCGTCTATGGTATATTGTTTGTCATGGCAGTGGAAAGTGTCCCTCCATGTGCACTGTACATATACCCCTAGTTCCTTATTTACCTGCAGAAAACAGTGGACTGAACATGCACATGTGCAGGTAGATCAGTTGTATTTAAACTGACAAAGCTGATCAACCGTATGAATTATTTACTCTGGGGATCAGGTGTTTTGTGCGTAAACCAGTCCTGCTTACTGAATGTTTTTGCTTCTTGGATTACAGCTGTGTCTTAATGTCTTTCTCTGTTTGACTGCTGCAATAACGACAAGTAAAATTAACCTGTGTTCGTCAGGCGTGTAGGTGCTGTCGGTGTTGATATATTACCTGTGTAACTTGATACAATAGCCAGGTGTAACATTGCAGGTGTGGTTAAGAATAACTTGTGCAGTACCTGCAAATCCACATGTACAGTACTTCATGTGCGTGATACTTGAGCCTTTTTAAGTAAAGGTACATGTTCCCTGATTCCTTAACCTTTTCGCATATGAAAGAGCAAATTTCAGTGCAATTTATGCACATTTTTAATTTGATTTTTTTGAGACAAAACTGCATTGGTTGGATAGGTCAATTTCAGGGCTTCACAAATAGTACAGTTTTATAAGTCAACACAGAATAATGCCATCAGATTATGCTTGAATAAACACCTTGCAAACATGTGAAAAGGTTGAAGAATTACAGTAGACCTAAAACAAGTAAGTGCCACTGAAAATTATATCTGAATCTATCTAACTTTGTACAACTAGGAATGGGGCTATGGCCGCTTGCCTTTCAGTTGCTTGGTCACTTGAGTTCAATTCAGACAGGAAATTTGCAAGATTCCCCTACTTTGGTTGTCAACAATGCTGTCTTGTGTGACCTTACATAAAGTTCACTGAAGAGCACTTGCCTTTCACTGATATTACATGTACGTATATCACATGTGAGAAAGCTGGCCGATAACTTGCAAGTGGGTAGTGGTTTTAATCACTCTGGGCTGGGGAGTTTCAGTCATGCATGATATACATGCCCTGGCTGTCTTCGTATCTGTGAAAAACCCTGAAATACAGTGTTAAATACCAGTCAAATAAACATTCTTTAATGGGTTTTATTGGGCCCATTTTGATGTCTCTGACATGACTAGCTACTTTGTTTTTTTACCCAGTCCTGGTATTTAATGTTAAAATGGCTGTGTCTTTTAAAGATGAAAACAAAAATGAAAACAAAAAAACCTTGGTGTCACATCGCTGACATTGATCACCTTGAATATTGTCTGTGAAAGGCTACCTTAAGCTGTATTTAAAATATAACGAGAAAACAAATTGGAAAAAAAAAATACATTCAGATTTAACTTTCATTGGTCTTTCTATTCCTGGTTACATTTTATTTTGTTGTCAGTGACTTCAGTATTTGTTTAGTCTTTACATAGATTTGAACCTTGACATGCCTTATTGCAGGGTTCTCTTATTCTAGGATTCTGAACTGGCTTTGGAGTGAGAGGTGGATGGGGTGGGCTGGGTGAAATGACTTCCAAGTAGTGCAAGAGGTGTACAAAAATTTAGAGATTTGACGTGCAAAAGTGTTGCTGCTATCTTCTCTTGTTTTGGCAAGGTTGTTGCCTTCAGTTTCAGCTGTGCAATTTGACTGTGTCAAACTATCAATCAGCTCGTTAGTGGGGTACAATTAGTTGACCGTGCAGTAATTGAGTCCGAAATAGCTATTGATTGTGAGCTATGTTGCATAGCGTCACTTCAGTGGGTGTTATCTGTAATTGTGCATGGCCAGGGGAAATAACTCTAGCTTACAAACAGTAAATAGGTGTTCAGCGCATAAGTCATCTCACTGTGAAGGCTACATGCATATCATATATATTGCCCTCACCAAAAAAAAAAACAAAAACAAACACACAGAACACGGGGAAGGAAAAAATGTTGGATTGCTAAAGTATTATAGTGTCCGGTTTCTTTGTTAAATTGTCAAGTTTTCATGAAAATGATCAATAGGGTTTTGTACTTTAAAAGGAAGGAAACAGCATTGGACATGAGGACATGCATTTCCATGTTCATTGACTATTTGACAACAACACTATGGTGTTACCGACCTTGTTGTCTGGTTATGTGTACTCAGTATTTGATTGTTATTGTATGCATTGCTTGAGAATGGATGTATTTCACTTGTACCACTACAGTCCTATTCATGTATGGATGGAAGTATGGAGGAGCCGGGGGTAAAATAGTACACCTGTATGTGGGAAGGTCTGTCAGCAACCTGCGAATGGTCATGGCCCAAGCCAACTATAAAAAAATGTCCCAGACGTGAAAGGTATTAGGAATGTCAGGAAGTAGCATAAAAAATTTTGGGAAAAGTCGTGCAACGCCAAATTATGTTGATACATGTGCACTCCTTTTAGACTTGTAGCATATTTATGGCATGAAAGGTCAGCATTGGATTTTTTTGTTTTTTATGATTGGAATTCAACTGTAAACTTACCTGTCGTACATATACATTGTTTCAGTGATGAAATACTGGCCTTCAAATTTTGTGATTTAATATTGAAGAGATCGTGAATTATTTTTAAGTTTTTGTTGATCTAAAAGTGCTGAATTGTCGTGTATATTGTACATGTAGCAACCTTGATGCACCTGTACATGTTTTGTATCCCTGGAGAAAAAAACGTCTTAACACTTGGCCCAGAAGTATGCATGCTCATATGTGATTGTAACAAAGGTTTGCCTCTGGAAGTCTTCTTCATTTTTTGGCCATCCATGTCTGCCAGGTGACAAATGGCATGTTTCAGGGTCACCCCTGTGCCATTGGGGGGAAATGACCTGGCAATACACTTACTCAGACCTGGATGACCTCCAACTGAGCAGGACATCACTGACCTACTGATTTTATATGGGTGTCTGGCCAGAGAGGAGTGTCCAGCAAGTCTCCCATCAGCAGGGTAGTTCTGGGTCATCAATGGGAAAGTTTTGTGGAGGAAGGCTGGCTAGCCTTGTGTTAGAGGTCAGTCAGTTAATGCACATGTACACACAGTGTGCACTGACCATCCCAGCCTGCGTTGTGATGTTTTAACCCTTTATTGTCGTCCTTATTTTATGATGTACAGTATGGGCATTATGAACATTTATTTGTCCGAAAGCAGCAGTCATATAATTAAACAAATGATTTTCTTTCATCACTTACACAGCAGAATCATTGATATGTGAGCAAATTCGTGAGCTTATTTATTACACTATCCATGTCTAGAAACTTGCTCTGGTAGTTCACTGTTGAAATTGAATTTCTATTCTGGACATGTCCATGTACAAAGTTATATTGTAGCATTGGCTGAGAGGGTTAGTGCGCCAGCACAGTGCAATGACCCAGGAGCCTCTCATCAATGCCATCGCTGTGAGTTCAAGTCCAGATTATGCTGACTTTCTGTCTGGCTACACATGGGAAATTCTGCTCACAGTCTACTGATAGTCGTGGATTTTCCCTGGACTTTGCCCTGTTTCCTCCCACCATAATGCTGGCCGCCATCGGATAAGTGAAATATTCTTGAGCACGGCGTAAAACACAAATCAAATTAATAAATAAATAAATACAGTTTGTATAGAAAGATAAAGGGGGTTTTGATATAAAATTTAAGTGAAAGCACTTATAAAGAGATTCAAGCGTACATGTATTTTGTTATGTTGTGTAAATCTTTTAATTACAGTTTGTGTTACATGTATATGTATTAAACGATAAAAGGGTTTTGGTATGAAATTGAAGTGAAAATATCATATATTTGAAAATGTATATTCGTGTATATATGACATACATGTACATGTAGTTTAGGACCCTGGAAACTGTGGGTAGGTAATTAAACTATACAGCAATTTGAAATCAAGCAGTTTTCGTCTTATGTTATGAGAGCTACAAATGTCTCTGGCTGATAAAATTTGTACATTTAGATCAAAGGTGAACGCAAAAAGCAAACCAAGGGTGAAATGTGCATTGATTCACAAGACGAGGTTTTTGTGGCTGACACTAATTTTAGACTGAAGAGATCAAAGAAAAATCATGATCTGAAGGAGGAAGCAGGGTGAAAAAAAAAATAGGAAAAAGTACACTCTTTTGATGTGGTTTATTAATATCCATTACTTCAGGTCATTTTCCAATAATTGTACATGTACATGTGGTTGCAGAGCAGTTGTGCTTCCACAGGCCTAAGGAATTCTTGCTTTGTGTCTAGAATTAAGTGGAGTTTAAACATTAGCCACATAGTCTTATATGTACACAAGTACATGTACACAAACACAGATTTGAAAGTGATGTTTTCTTCAACCTTTTCGCATCTTTGCAAGGTGTTCATTTAAGCATATTCTTAAGGCATTTTTCTGTGTAGGCTGATAAAATTATACTTTTTGTGAAGCCCTGAAATTTGCCAATCCAACCACTGAGGTTTTGTCTCTAAAATCAAATTGAAAATGTGCAAAAATTGCACTGAAAATTGCTCTGTCATATGTGAAACGTTTGGAGATAGGTGCATTTTTCTGAATTCTAAGAATCTTTATAAATTTGATGTTTCTCTTTATTGTTTTATTATATAGTCATGCATGAGCATACAAAAATGTGTCCCATCAACAGCATATATACATACTGTGTTGTGCTTTTTAAACATGTGTATATGTGTACACATGAGTTATTCGTACTGGTGTAGTTTTGTCACTGTGGTGATAGAGGCCTAGTCGTTAGACTGCAAGCGCGGAACAATGACCCAGGAGATTGTCATCCCTGTGAGTACAAATACAGTTCATGTGTGCCGTTGTACGTGAGAGGATCTGCCAGAATCCTGCGGATGGTCGTGGGTTCCCTCCCCCTCCCCTGAGCTCTGCTACGTTTTCCTCACACCATAATGCTGGGTCAAATATGTGAAATATTGTTGGGTACCATGTGAAAAGCCGGTCAAATAAAAAAACAAATAATTGGAGTGACACAAAACTGTTAGCAATTTCAAATTTTGACGTCTGTCTTTTCTTTATATTTTTCAGCCCAGAGGTGGTAATGGACTTATGTTGGTTTAGCTGGGATTATGTGAGGGACTACTAGCGCCCCCGGTGATGAGTGACCCTAACTCCCCTATGTCGCCCAGAAAGGGCAAGGTCGTTAATTTGCGGGTGCATTTTCTCGACAGTACGCTGTACACCTTCCAGATTCCTGTAAGTACATCTGCCTGTTTTTGTACCTTTTTGTACATTTTCTTTCTCCCACATACAGGAATACTCAGGATAAAAGGACTTTATGGTTTGTTGTTAGTGCACTACTATTACACCTCTAGCCGGCTTCCAGCATTCCACTGGCTTTCATCAGTACAAGGTGTAGAGTGATCACTGTGGTCTGTGGGTAGAGACCAGTGGCTTAGCCGGGATTGAAAATGCCAGTCCACTATCCCAGCCATTCAGGCTGGGGTCCGAATCTATGAATTGCGAGACGGCTGGATAAGCATTCTTAGCGTTTTTTGGCGTAATATTCCAACAAACAGCTACATGTATTTCACAGGCGTTGTTGTTGTTGTACAAATGAAGATCACACTTAGAACAAGGTCAAACAAATGTCATCAACTACAAAAAAATGTGTGAGATGATGCTTTGGGAGAGACAAAATGGTACAGATAACTGAGGTGCTAGTTCAGTTGACATAAGTAGGCTGCAGATTTTGTGAAGCCATTCTCGACATGTTAGCTCTGTCTTGACAGCTAATCTGAGTGACGAGCATGCGGCGAAGATCTGTGTTCAGTGAAGAGAGTGGAATCAAACGTTCGGGTTGGGTAAAAAACACTACGTATAAACCGTTATAATCATCACCCAGTTATTTTATTTTAATTTAAATTAAAATAAAGTGGGGCTGATCAGTCTTTAGTGAATTTATTTACATTGCCGAGCATGATAAACGTTGACAGTTAAAACATGTAAAACTGAAACTACACGTATTTTCAACACTCTTCTGTTTCTGGGGTTGATTTGGTGTTATTCAGTAACATACATCGGTACCACAGGCATTTATGTGCTCACAAAGTGTGCGTCTGCTGCTTACATTATGCACATGTCACATCAGCATTTCTTACACCATGGACTATTTTATCAGTGTGGCAGAGATTAGTGACCTTATTCGTGGGGAGCTCAGACAAAATTTCACAAATTTGATGGCTTCGGTACACGCTGCACTGTTTTCAGTTTTAAATACCGTTGTTCTGTGGGTAGGCCCTCTGCGGTGAATTTTTATTTGCCTGTCTAATAACCAGTCTTCAGATTTATTCCCCGTCTGCTTGGAAGAATTACCCCTCCAAAATGCTGGCTAAGCCCCTGGTAGAGACTAGCTGCAAATCTGACCCATCCACTACCACTCCGCAGCACAAATATATCAGCACTGAACGTGGCCTCTTCCAACCTACATGTATGCGAAGAAGTCGTCATGATGACTGGTACAGATTATAGAAAGCGACTTTTAAAACTCCAAACGGACATTCGAGGAAAACAAATTGGGTAAAATGTATGATAATGATCCATTTATTTAGTAGATTGGTGTTTTATGCAGTACTCTGTATGATAAGTTACTGTACCCAAATTAACAGGAAATTATCATTGTTAAAATGTTCAAGTTTGATATGAGAAGTTACTGAGGAACTCTATATAAATCCTTTATCTGTCTTATGTTTTTTTTTGGTTGCGGTGGTTGAGTTTTATATTTTATAATTTTATAGATGTCATTCTTTTGAGTTTTTCACTTACCAGTATGCGATTGAAACTAGTGTTATAGGTGTTGGAAATTTGGATTAACTGTTACCTAGTTAATTATGCTGTAGCTTTACTTTGCAACAACCGTAGTTCATAGGCTGACTTACATGTGCATTTACATGCATGGAAACACATCCCACCCCTTCTCCTTAATTCCCAACATAAATGTATGTCAGTATAGAAGGAAAGGATGCTTGTTACTGGAGAGAGTGGTGAGAGGTGCTATTTTATCACAGAATTGTGGATTAGGCTTTTGTGTGTGGGATAGTGACTGAAGAGAAAGGAGGCTAAATCAACAGATTAAAAAAAAAATAGGGACTCTGCGTCTTCCTGGTTTGATATGTATTTACTGGGTTTCGTAAACAAGCCAGTTGCTGCTGTGACCCCTTAACGACAGGTGTTTAGGGGAGCCAGTTGCCAAGGTAACATAATGAATGGCCATTATGCCCCATTTTTTTGTGCTGTAGTAAGCAAGCTAATACAAAAAATGGGAAAAAGTTTAATGGCTTGGTTGACTTTGTTGCTGCTTGTAAGGCGTAAAAGGGCATCATGTGTGCGTGCCTCTTTGGCAAGGCAACAAGTATCAATTATTGTCTGACGGTTTGTTACAAGTTGTCAGGTTGTGTGGCTATATGTTTTGGGAAGGAAGGGCTGGGGTTTTGGTTGTGGGTAAATTTCAAACCCAGGCCATGGCCGAAGACCAAAGCCCTCTCGGCAGCGATGATTTATTACCGCCTCATCAGTTCCAAGAGCTCTCAGGCTGGCGGGCCGGGCGGGTAACCGACTTCTAGGGTCTGATGGAGTGGTTGATAATTTTAGCCCCGTCCTAACATGCCAGTGCCACGGAAAATGAAAATCACCCAAGCAAAGAAGAGGGAAGGGGAGGAGAAGGGAAAAAAATGCCACGGAATAGAAACGCTGATACAGTTATGTCTGACGTCCGGTTACGATTGAGAAATAAATGATAGCCGAAGCAGAGAATGAGGTGACTATGGCTATTCCAATTCCTTGCGTTTTGAGAATCGGCCATAAAATGAAATTGACAGGGCGGGTAACTAGAATCCTACTCTGGCCATAATTACTTCCCCTTGGTCAGGTTGTCACTTTGATGTTTTCAGTATGAAGGGTTTATGCAGCTGTAGCAAAATTGAATCATATTGCAGATCTTTATTAGTCAGACAAGCCTTAAATTTGAGCAATTTCTAGCCTGACAATCCTGATCAATCTAATGGAATTTTGCTGGTGTGAATTCATACCAGTATGAATTAATTTTTCATGAATTTTTTTATGGCGGACATTTCACACGGTTATCAAAGAGAATATGGTAGCTGTGTATTATATACATGTCTATAATATATGCATCCAAATTTTGAAATTTTAATTATTCTTTATTTGAGGCGGTCGCTCAGAAAATGGCGCTGTGAATGCCATAGATTTACATGATTGCATTTTCTGCATAGTAATTATGGTATTATTCAATATTAATGATGTTAGATCCTTAGCACTCACTCACTCACTCACTCAGTATTAATGAAACCTTTTGTTCCCTGTGTTTTGCCAGTGAGTTATGACATGTACACATCTGAAATTAATCAAGTCTGTTAACTTCTATTTAACAAGTGTGTTTTGACATTCAGAGCTGAATTTAAGACTTAAGACCTCAGTTAAATTTGATTCTAAACCTTTTCTGGTTCTGGCTGTTTTTCTCCAACCATAATGCAAGCTGTCATCGTATAAGTAAAATATCCTTGTGTAGGGCGTACAGCACCAATAAAATGAATGAAAAATTTCCATCTTTTTCGGGCTGTGGAAAGTGCCAGAAATAATGCAGTGCTCGTGGGTATTCTTGTGATGGAATTATCATGCTTCCAACACTATAAATAGAATAAAAACACCAGTCTCATGCAGTCATGTATAAGATACAATAGGATTTTCACTAAGGCCTGTGGTGATAAATTTGTCTTTGGTCTGCATTTCTTTTGGCGTGGAATACTCAGTTCTATTACTGGCCTGTCAGGAGGCTTCACAATGAAGTGTCATACAAACCCTGAATTACATCAGATGTTTTAAACCCTTGCATTAAATGTTTTTCTTTGTGCTGATCTTGTGATGTCCTGGGGGATACATAATCGTAGAGCTTAGTTCTCGTACTCTGGGGCTCCAGGGAAACACGAGACATGCAAACCTTCTGGCATTGTCATGCCTGTTGGACTGCAAGACCCTTCCCATTGAGCTGCGTCCAGGCGGAAAAGCGCAGGTGATCTGAATTACGTTTGGCGATCACTGTCACTGTGTAATTCGAGCCATCAGTGCTTAATGGCCATGGAAGGTTTTTCACCCTGCTTTCAGAAAATAGTGGGTTTTGTTTTGTGCGATCCTAAGCATTAAATTCAACATGCATATAGCACTTACAAGAGAATCAAATTGCTGCTCCATATACGTAAAGATAACAACTGATAACAAAGATTATCAGTTGAATTCTCTTCCCTCATATAATCATATAAACTCCTGTACCTGAACATATTTACGTGCGATAGTAATGAAAGTTTGACACGGAGTTGCTCGGTATGATCCTAGTGATCTTGATTGCCAACACATCCAATGTATTCTCTTGGGAGAAAACTAGCCCCTGGTCAGTGAGACGTGAATACTATCCTTAAAGGAGATCTGAAAAACTGAAAGTTAAGAAAAACAAGTTTTTTCCCCCTTGAAATTTTTATCTTTTATATCTCTTCATTACCCCGATATTCTATACAAATCTCATGTCAATGTCAAAATATTTGTAAATGATGATGAACCTAACAACTTACCACCCCAAACCCATGCAGTTGTTTTGACAGCTATCACCATTTGATGTCTCAACTGCTCAAAAAACTGTAGTTTAAACTAAAAGCCATTTTTTTATCTCAAGAAGAAAGTCAAGACGCTTTTTTTAAGTTTATATGTTAGGACACATCATAAACTGCATATTAAAGTAAAAGAAAGCTAAAATATGAAGTAAGTTTCATCATACTGACAACTGAAAATTATGCGTAAAAATACTTTGAATTATTATTTCAGATTTTTTAAAGAGTGTTGAATAGTAAGGTGGGCTTTATGAGACATGCTGACGGTATCTAGGAACTCTGATGTCACTTCAACCTTTTTTCCCCATAATATTCACCAGAAGGAAGGAATTATTGGGAACATTATTTCAGTAATGTTTTACTACTAGGGAAGAAGAGTTATTCCAACATTCAGTGCCATGGTTAGAGTGGGATAAACTTCCTGTGACATTCCAAACCTCTGAAAGCATGGTCCATGAAGCCCACCCTAGTCCAGATGTTTGAGCGCCTTTAACTCTTTTCACAAAAATTTAAACAAATAAATGAAAATATATTTATGCATGGTTTTAAGTGGTCTATTTCATGATCTCTGCTTCGACTTTTAGTGATCTTTTCCTTTAAAAAATAAAATGTTCAGTGTATCATTCAAAGTCAAGAATTTTGTCAGGTACATACCTGTTAAGATGCAGTAGTTTTATGGCTCTTAAACCTAACTGCTGTCATGCAGGTAAACTAATCTCAGGTATAGCGTGGAACGCCAATGAAATAGTTATAAATCCGGGCTACAGTATCACGTGTCGGTGAAATGCATTTGAGAAAACTGTAGAACCAATGAGTTAAAGGCAAAGAGAACACTCAACTTCAGTGTAGATCAGATGAAAGAGCATCAGACACTCTCCAGGAATACAGTTTGACTTTTTCCAGTTTTTTGTCACCTGAATAACGTACTTGTTGAAACATTGAATTCTATGGTGGCCATTTCTATGGTGGTCATTTCTCATCATATTGTGACCAGCAACTTCATATCTGGATGTTGCCACTTGAATAACATGAGGGACATTGCTAGCTAGTTTTCTGTATTCAAAATGCAAATACATGTAGCGTTATGGAGGCATTCAGCAAATACTGGCAGATATCGAAACAAACTGTTTCAAGGAAATAGGACGTGAGGTTATTGATACTCAACTGGTCGCTGTAGAATTGGCATTTTGCTCAGTTGAAAATATTCTTTAAATGCAAGTTGAATTATTTTCCTAGAGTGTTAATGGTGTTTCATCTCATTTTTTTTTGTTTTCTTACCTGTTAATAACTCAGAATGCTGAACAGAATTCACATTCGGAAGAGAATTAAATTATCTGAAAAACACTTTAATCCATTTGATCATTGTTATAAAACTCTGGATTGTTTTTATGTAATTGCCAAGTTGCAAAATAGTAGCCAATTTCTTTCATTAACAGTTGTGTAGCACCTTTTAACTGGGAACTTGATTCAACAGGTAATGAATATTGCAGTTTTGCGGCTACTTTTTGTATCGCGTTTAACTTGCTCTGAATCTCTTTTTGTGGAATTCTCTCCAGTAAATCTCGTACAAGGCGCCTCTTTCTGTCTATATCTGAATAAGAAAGTGTAACTGTGAATTTTTTGTAATCCAGTACATCCTGGAAAGGATAGTTGACCTGTTTGTGATCTTTGAACAAGACCGGTATACATCCGGCCATTATGGCATCGTAGAAAGACTTCCTTGTCGGAGAATCTCCCGGTGGCTGCAGACAAAACACAGAGTGTTGCATCCACGGAATGGTCGTCCATTGATGGTCATCTTGACATTCCTGAGTATACAGAAATACCATGTCTGTGTCTTCGTTGGCGGAGCGTGAGAAAAAGTTGTCATAGGACGACTTGGTTCTGGATTTGGGGTCGAATTGGCTCATGAGTTTCACCCTGAAAGGGTTTGATTTCCTAGAACCAGCTGCCAGCAGAATGAAGACTTTCCTGTCTTGTGGAGGAATGGACAACAAAGGCTCTGAAAGGTCCAGTTGGCTTGACCCGGACACAATATGACCGTAGGAAGGGTAGGGAACAACAACAACGCTGTGGCCGGTAAGGTTAAGATAGTGTTTATGTGATCTGTCCGCTTCTTCCTCGATTGTTGCATATACGATGTTTCGAGCTTGTGGAAATGTGAGTAGAGGGCAACGATCGCTGGCTTGCTCTCTTTCGATTTTAGCTAAGGCAGACATGTGCAACTTGCCGTTCCTGTAGGGCTTCTGTAGGTTCAGCCAGTGAAATAGCTCCGTTATGAGTACTCTGGTGTTTGTGGTTCCTGTTTGGCGACGACAAAAACAGGAAAGCCCTGTGTAGGCAGGAATGTAGAAGATATCGGCTTCCGAGGGATCCAAGACACGATATGGACTGAACAGTAACTGATGATGCAGTATGACCTCCAAGGCGAACTGGTTCGTGTTCCGAACAGAAACATTTCCTACCCTGAACAGTTCCTGTCCCATGCCACAGTAGTCCAAATCAAAGCAGTCATCCTTTTTCACGCACTCCAAAACGTCGTAATTGAACTTGCGCGGCAGATCATAGATGAATATTTTATATGGCCTTCTTGGCATGGTTGATATCATTTTTGGATCAGGTATACATGATCTCGAGCCAAATGGCTCATTTATTTTGCCGTTGTATGAGATTTGATTGTCATTTCGAACCTTGTTGTCATTGTCTTCATTGTCTTTATCATCTGTGGCGTGCTCCCTTAAGACTAGATCATTTAGAATCTTCTCCGGTTTTCTCACACTCCTATTGAAGAAAGGATAAACCTGGTCAGTGCTCTTATTAAATTTTTGATCCTTCAGCATAGAGCAAGATATATTAATGGCTTAGTTATCAAGTGTTGATCTTGACATTTTTATTCATTTGATTTTATGAAAAGAAATTCTGAAACAAAGATTTTGCTTTTAAGAGAAATGAAGACAGTTTTGCGCAAAAAAAAAAAGTTCAGGCATATTTTATGTCTCTTGTATTTTGTGCGTATTTTCCCCGGATGGCCAAAATTTTCAGAAATGACTGGTGAATCGACTTTAATAGTGCATAGAGAAATGGGGAAATTATGCACATTATTTGCCTAACACTCCAGTCTCATGTCCCCTCTCTTCACTCCCACTAAAATTTACTACTGTTACATTTACCAAACATTTTTTAGTGTGACCAAACCCAAATCAGATAAATGTAAAAAATACCATTTTATGAAGTATATAGAAACGTACCTGTACCTTGGATCTTTGTCTCTTACAACCCAAGCCAGTTGTCCCAGCATTAGGATTGTTGTGGCAAAGATGCCCAGAGTTAACCATCGGATGATGTCACTGCGTAAAGCCATCAGGACCTCACAAGGATGACTGTAACAAAAACTTCACTTTCAGAATCTTTCCAAACCTCATGCTTTAGTCTTGATTTAGTCTGTGGATATAAAATAATAAAGTAATATATATTCTTCAGTACAAAACCATGTTTTCGGAGGAAGGATTATCCTAAATATCTTGACATCGCCAGAGGAAAAGTAAGTAAAGTTCTGATTGGTGTGAAGAAGAAGAGAATCGTGGATTCCATCTGATACAAGTGCAAAGTTTTAAGTATTGAAACATGTATAACTGATGTGAAGCAGTCTGTCACAAATGGACTTTCATCATAGATGTCTTCAACCATTGCACTTTTATACATGTCTACGTGGTTAAGATTGATTATTCGCCAATTTTGTCCCATATGCTCCATATACATGTAAGCTGTTGCAGCTGGTTATATAATGGTATAATAACCTTGACTGTACAGATTATGCGGAGGCAACACCTTGTCCATTTGCCAGTTAACGGTTTACTGCAAACAGGTGAACATAACTAAATTTAGGAAACTTCCCACCCACAGATGGTAGCCATATGCTGGTATAAACTTGGGTGAGAAATTGTTCTGGGATGGGGAGGGAGGTAGGGAATGGGGCTTGAAAACTATAAGCCGTACAGCACCTTGCGAATATTTCAGCAGCCTGCAGTTTTAAAATACCAAAAACATATTATTTGTTTGATTTGTGTATTGTACTGTACTCAAGAATATTTTACTCACCGTCACTCTTCAACCTTTTCAACTGCCTCCGCGACTAATATTTTGACATTCTATTTTTATTTTGAGTGAATATGTGTAAGAATATCATTCATGCAGTTTTATTAAGCCTGCATCTTTAGTGACACACATGAACCTGCGGGGGTCGTGGGTTTCCCCTGGGCTCTGCCCGTTTCCACCCACCATAATGTTGGCCGCCGTCGTATAAGTGAAATATTCTTGAGTACAGCGTAAAACACCAATCAGATAAATAAATAAAATAAATTAATGACACAAATGAACTATTTTTGGTGTCATTTTCATTATAATTGTATGCATAAATTCACCTTACAAATGCTTTTGAGGTTGAAGATTTACTGCAGATGATGAGGGTCAGAATTCTAGGCACCCGACAAGCTTCGTGACCCAAGGCTTATCAGCAGGAACTTTTGAAACAACCTTTTACGCCATGACCATTCATTCTATATATGAAGTATTATAATTCAAGGAAATCTCTCCAGAAATGACACAGTTTAATGTGCCTTCTGCTGAAAGTATAAAAGCATACAAAAAGGAATATTGAGGCACATGTAGTCACCTCCAAGCAGGCAGTGTACACTGGATACTGGATGAGGACCGATAGAAATGCACTTACAGACATGGCAGTGTATAGAGCATATATACAGCAAGTGATTGATCAGGTTGAAGCTCCTTGCATAAAACCTTGTTAGGCTTGTGCAACTTGGTTTAATATACTTAAAATCATGCTGTTATTCGTGTGAGTGTTTTTTTCTCTGTAGTTTTTTTCTGTGTATTTGTTTTTTGGGGTTTTTTCATTTTTTTTTTCATTTTGCTGGCTCCCTCTTTCTTTCCGTCGTGCTTCTGGAGTCGTGGAATTTGTTTGCTGTCTTACAAACATAATCATGGACTGACGCCAGTCTTTCCCCTCGCAAGAAAAGACCACGATGGCTTTGAGGAGGAATTTGATAATTGTCTGCTGGCAATGTTTGTCATTTCCCAAGCAATAGACTGTCGCTCCTCCAAACAAACCAGTCACTTACATCGGTGCATTCTGAAGGCGCCTGCAAATTAACAGGGCTTTAGAGCTGATCACTGATACGATTGGCTGATTTCCCTTGGCAGATGGCCAACAAATCCTGGATGTTTTTGATTGTGTAAGATATTCTTGAGAAACTCTGTCAATAAAATCTGCCATTCCTTAAGGCAAACATTGCCGAGCATTCTCGTCCGTGTCTGTCCGACCTGACAACACTCTTGTCTGTGTCAGTTTGTTACCTCACAGAAGTTTGGCGTAAACTTGATACTCAGTTTATTGTTGTTGGTGTGCTGAGATAACAGGGCTAAATTGGCAAGTCTGAAGAGTGGCCGCCAGTCGGCCTGATAAAGTGCACTCAGTGCTCTGTCAATGCTGTTCTTTAAGCTTGTGCTTGAAAAATGGTTTGATATACCTGTATACTGTAATTCTTCAACTTATTCGCATGTGCAAGGTGTTTATTCCAGCATATTCTGAAGGCGTTATGCTCTGTAGACTGATAAAAAGATACTTTTTTGTGAAGCCCTGAAATTGGTCAAACCAACCAGTGTAGTTTTGTCTCCAAAATCAAATTAAAACTGAGCATAAATTTCACTGAAAGTTGTTTTTTCAAATACAAAAAAGGTGAGGAATTAGGGTATATATGACTATAAACAAGGCTTGAGTATAGTGTCTTTGATGAAATGCCAAAGAGGGTCCTCCGTGGTTCAATTGGTTAGTGCGCTAGCGCAGCGTAATGACCCAGGAGCCTCTCACCAATGCAGTCGGTGTGAGTAGAGGTCATGCTGGCGTCCTCTCCGGCCGTATATGGGATGGTCTGCCAACAATCTGCGGATGGTCATGGGTTCCCCCCAGGGCTCTGTCAGATTGTGCGACCTAAGCTGTGACGTAGCCTTTACCCATTCACTCCATGAAGGGTCTGACAGCAACCTGCGGATGGTCATGGGTTTTGCCCGCTTTCCTCCCACCATAATGCTGGCTGCCATTGTTTAAGTGAAACATTCTTGAGTACGGCGTAAAACACCAATCAAATAAATAAATAAATAAATGCCAAAGAAACATAAATCATCAAATGCTCAGATTTTCTGTTGTTGGCCATATGCCCTTAAAATCAATGGTTTTGTCTGGTGGCCAATCATCAACAATGAAAACATTTATTTATTAAGACACTTGCCATTTATTTATTATCATACCAGTATTTATTCAACATCAGTGGTTTAAACTAGTGGCTCTGCATCTTAAGAAGAAAAATGTTACATAACAAGGTTGATATGGTGCTTGACAACCTACATCCTGTAAATGTCATTGTAAAACAAATAGTAGCTAAAATAATGGAAAGGAACATACTGAATTCATTGATTGAAATTTTTACTTTAAGTCTAAGATTGCTTTGTCATCCCGGGGCCTGTGTTATAGTGATTTTATTAAATATTTTGTCTTTGTTTCAAGATAAATTTAATATTGTCACAGAATGTACTTACATATAGCCAGTGTTAACTCTCATGGTATAGTCATAGATTGCTGCTGAAGAGCTGTTCTGTCTTGTTCAGGAAATGCTATATTCCAGGCAGGACTCTTTTTTGACGTTGGTCACACATTACAACTTAGACTTTCTTCACTGTCAACATGGCTGCTTGAAATTATTTTGGGAAAGTCATAATTTCTGTAAGGTGATATGCTCTGTTGAATTCCCTTGGCTGTTCACTGTGCCCAGGTCTTTACAGCTGTGCTATGGAATTTTCTCTGCAATTCACTTCATAATAACTCCCAGGGGCTTTAACAGACCTCTCTGGCCTAGGGAGGTAAATAGAGTGTTCACACCTGGGCCGCATCAAGTTTCTTGCCGATGTGGAAATATGGACTTCCGCATTTGAGGATGTGTACTCTACAGTTCCTTCCTGACTGCTTGGAGAAAATGGATGGGGGTGGTTTCAAGTTCTCTGTTGTCTCCTTGTGCTTGTTACATGTAGCCCTGGTTTCCCAGTGATAAGCCAAAATTATTTCCTGGATTTAGTCTGCTGGGAGCTCTTGTAGAATATTCCCCCTCCCTTCCTGGCGCACCATTTGTACCCTTGACAGTCTAAAACACTGGGGCTAGGGTTTCTCCCTACTAGTTTGACTGACACAGCATGTGTGCCCACACTCAGTGTGTGAGAAGATTAGGCTTGTTCACAGCTTTCCTGTTTTATGATGTCCACTTGCCCATGTCAAATTTGTGCCAGTTCACACTTCATGCTGCATGCTAGGCAAGCTCAGTACAAGGAGTTGTAACTCTGAACCTATCCTGAGCCTCAAGACTGGGCAACTCTCATAAACTGAAAACAGTTCTGTCTCCATGGTGACAGAGCATGTTACAGTTGTGTTTTAATGGTTTTCTCCTGCTTTTCTACAACTCCAGAAACCCATATAGTCAAAACTTTTGTGAATTCAAGTATTATTAAGACATGAATCTTTATCCAAACTCTTCCCAATAAATAACAAATAAAACCCTTACTGTTGGCCCAAGGTCATCCGTATTTAAAAACTCTCTGTTAATTGTGTGTATACGGTCGAGTTTTCTTTGGTTTAATACTTATCATCAAAAGTTTATATATGACTTGTCTGTTGCATGAGCAATATGTATTAGGAGGTTGTTTCTACAGTCTTTTTGAATGTAACCTATAACGCAAATTTGTTACATAAAACAGATGCCACCATTATTATCATTTCTACGTGGTCATACCAAATGTGAGCTCATTTCAGAACTATTTTGTGCATAAATTGTACATAAATTGTACATCTTACCTGACCAGGTTAACAAGTATTGTCTGTTAAACACTGTCGTTGCCCGGGTGGAATCACTCTCGAGAGTATATCTGTCCTCCGCTCACATGGGTGCGCATGAATTAACCATGTGATACTACCGAATGAATGCTGAATAATTCACTTCTTACATTCAAGTCGAGTGTCGGACAGTGTTGATTCGTTCGAGATGAGGCACAAAGGCCAGTCAGCTCTCTGTATATACCCACAGGTCCCTGTGGTCAACTGTATTTTACTGGACAGAAAGTGCAGATCTGATGCATTTACCGGGTTTTTGTGTCCGTGATACACCCTGGTGTATTGATTAAGGCAGAGATTGATATACTGGTGTGTTCCGTCGTCATGTATTGTCCTGACTTTATTTAGTCCAAAGTACCACCCAGGACTCAACAGCTGGGTTAGACTCTTTAACAAAAGCTAGTTGATCCGTTTCATTTGTAACAATTGGGATTATTGATCAGTGTGTCAATGTTTTGGGCTATGAAGAGACAGGGCAACATTTTGGTTTGGGTATATGGTATGCACATGGCAAATCATAGTGTTGTGGATGACCCAGAATTTTATTGATGAATGAGTTGATTATTTCAGAGTACTATTGATCTTAAAAAGATGGTTTTAAACCTGTTTGGGAGTTAGGATTATATCCTACTGATATAAAAATAGTTTCAGGACTTTCTTTTGTCTCTGAGTACAACGCTCCTTGGGTCGAAATTTTAGGTCTTTTACTCTAATGTTAGACATTTACTTCAATATTCATTCGCTAATTTTTCTGTTTGAGGCCAGGTTTTTTTTTTTGTGTGAAGATTAATTAATTAAACAGTGTAGCAAAGTATTTTTTACGGTACAGAAAACTGAATAGATTGATGCAGTTTTAATTTGCACTAAACATGCAGTCTTATTATTGTGTGCTAATACAATTAAATAAACTTGAATTGATGAATATAATTCAATGGTACAAATATTAGTAATAAAAACATTACTATTTATAAGTAGTAAAATCATATCGCAACTTTCAAATATACCATTTGGTATTAAAAGTTTGGGTCTTAAGATTTTGTCTGTGTTTCAGTTCAGTGCTTGTTTAGTGCTTGCTGGTATAGTTATAACTATTTCCATATGATGAAAAGGGTAGGGCTGGCCGATAAATTATTGCTTATACATTCTGATCATGTACAACGCAACAGGCTGATTACAATCGGGTTAAGGTTCACGGCATCTGTCGTCTTACATGTCCTGTGGGCGCTATCCGGATTCTGGCGGTGTGATACTGACTGGTAACAGATGGCTTTGCTATTTAAACCTTAACTTGCTAGTAACACTAGCGACCCCTCCCACCCCAAGGACAAGTATTGACCAAGGCTGCAACAGCTACAAATACCTCACTGCTTTCATTGATCTGTAAATGTACTGGGTTATAGCAGTCTGATTACTTTAACACCAGCTCCGAGTCAAGGTGAAAGTCAGCCCATTTCATTGGAGTTTATAGCCCTGTTTTACATTTTTAATAAACCCAGAACACATGGCTTGCTTTAGAGAGCGTTAAAATGGCTCGGCTTTTGTCGACAGAGATGGGACTTTTTTTTTCTTCACAGATAGGGCTCAGTTACACTTCATCAGACTGCATTCTTGGATACAGTTCACTTAAGCTTACTTGTACCCTTGTCCCAAACCTGGTTAAAGGAAAGTGGGTGTTTGCCCAGTTTCTCCACACTTCAACCCTCAGGCTGTTGTAAAAGACAAAAATACTTCTCAGAATTCTTTAAATTCATATAAATAAGATTTGTGCTTTAATCCATTGCATCATGGTTCATTGTTCTGTTTGTCCACACAAGGTGCAATCTAGGTACATGTATACTTAATGTTTATATAATCTTGGAGAATTCAGTTATTTTCTGAAAATAATGTTCTTGATAAAAAGTGAACTCTGTGTCCATGGTAACAAGTTGAACTACAAGCTAAACCGTGTCCTTGGTAATAACTAAACCTGTATCCATAGTGCCAACGATGAATAAAATTATAGTTTTAAGGGAAGTAACGAAGGTATGCCAAAAGGTGTTCTATCTAAAAGTTTTATAACTCTGAATTACCCCACTTATTTATGCATATTTTCCAACATTGGTTGGAAATGACACCATAGATGAGCATACTATGAATGCAGGACCAGCGGTAGCGCCCTTCCATGTGGGCTTTTCTGCCCATAGAATTATTTTGACATCTATCACCATTGATGTCGCCAGTGCAGGTTACTAAATTTCCAGATTGGCCGCAGAGGCCGTAAGAAAAATGTAGTTTCAGTTCATTTTTATGCCCCAATAATTATTGTTTGTACCTTTAAGTGTTGAAACACACATACACAAGTGTTGAATGTTCAGAGATTAAAACCAGATGTTTCAGGTGTCCTCTAAGGCGACCTTTCTTTTGTATTTTGCAGATCAAGGCAACTGGACAGGCATTGTGGGATGCGGTGTGCAAACACATACAACTGGTGGAGGCAGATTATTTTGATCTGGCCTTCACAGACGAGGAGGGCTTGCAGGTATGTGTGGACACAACTGTAAGGAAAAGACCCCTTAAAAATCGAAATAGGCATCTCTGAATGGACCATTTAAAACTATGCATGAATATATTTTCATCTATTTTTTTACATTTTTGTGCAAAGAATTAAGGCGCTCAACCATTTGAATTCTAAGCGCTCTTCATGGACCATACTATCAGAGTTTAGGAACTCTGACGTCACAAGAAGTTTATCCAACTCTAATCATGACACTGAATGTTGGAATTATTCTTTTTACCCATGAGTAAAAGATCACTGAAATAAAGTTCCCAGAAATTTCTTCCTTCTGGTGAAAATCAGCAAAGAAAACGGTGGTTTGATGTCCGAGTTCTTAGATACCATCAGTATGGCTCATAAAGCCCACTATAGTATTCAAATATTTAAATGCCTTTCAACACTCTTAAAAAAATCTGAAAAAAATAAACAAAAGCATTTTTATGTATAGTTATCAGTTGTCTGTATGGTGAATATTACTTCATATTTTAGCTTTCTTTTATTTGACCAGTAAATCATGACCAGTAACCTCATTCCTTAACCCTTTTCACATATGAAAGAGCAAATTTCAGTTCAATTTATGCACATTTTTAATATGATTTTGGAGACAAAACTACATTGGTCGGGTTGGCCATTTTGAGGGCTTCACAAAAAGTATAACTTTATCAGTCCACACAGAATAATGCCTTTAGAACCTGCTTGAGTAAACACTTTGTAAACATGCCAGAAGGTTGAAAGAAGGACAGTATATGAGGAGACATCTGTTGTAAAAGATGAGATTGGAATTTCACCTCAACAACACTGCATTACCTTCTAAATGCATCTAGAACAAATTATTTAGATTTAGAATTCACAATTCATTAACAAATTTAAAATTGTAGAACTGTAAAACTTCAAATATTGCTGAAGAAAGTATTAATTAAGAATTAAGGAAGTTGTTAACCTCCACTCTAGTAGGTTATTAAAATTAAACTTTTTTTTGATCAATATTTTATACAGCTTTGATTTTCTTTTCTCCAGTGTTGAAGTGAGTGAAACGTATGTTTTCAGGTTTGTTACTTACCTGCCAAGTACACCTCGTCTGTGTAAAATTTGTAAAATATAACTTAACAGATAAATCAATAAAATTATGTTTTCAGTGCTGGATAGACCGTGATAAGCCAATCCTAAAGCAGATACCTTCATCAGAAACTCCATTACAATTCCTCGTGAAGTTTTACACGCCGGATCCAGCACTACTCGAGGATGAATATACGAGGTACGTTGTTTTGCAAACAAAACAAACAAAAAATTATTATGGCCTTTTTCAAGATTTAGGTTAATGACTTAATTTCCTGTTTTATTCATTTTTACATCAAATCTGGAGAATCTTTCTCCGGTCCAAGCTGTTTAGTCGACTCTTTAACCATTTTTTATGATGTTTTATCATTGAATTGTGTGAGTCATTCCAATGTCCAAGCTGTTTAGTCCAGAATTAATTAATGTGATATCTCTTGCTCTGAAAACATTGTATTTCATCATCAGACCATGAAACCATTATTTCCTTAAACTGAACATAAAGTCATGCACTAAATCTGGAATTCCCATGCCAGTTTTATAGAGGGCTATAAAAATATTTCAAAAGTTCTATTGTGCTTATCCAGGGAATAAATAGCTAAATGAAAACTACCTAACCACTGTTGTGGTGAGACCATTGTGCCACGTTAACTATCTAGTGTGATGTCACAAAATTTACAAGCTCTGCTTTACCATTATTACTAAACAATTTTGCAAGGTTTCAGTTTGGGCATGAAAATTAGAAAGACAAACAAAGCCCTGGATACCCATCTCAAGAGTTTCAGCTGTATTCAGTTTTCAAACAAGCGATGTTTGTTTTTGAGTTTTGTAAGATGGTAAAGCGATGTTCTTTCAGTGGTTCTTCATCTCTGGCCTGCATGGGTGTTCACATTAGTTAGCTGTACTGACATTAGGGAATTCACTGGAGATAGCAGGATTTTCCCTTTTGGAACTGACTATGAATCTGCCGATGGTGGGTAGATACTCCTATAATAGATGAGACCTTGCTAATGAAAAATAATATGACATTGCAATATCTTTATCAAGTACTGGCTTTCCCGAAGCAGTTTTGTCGCCAGCCAGCCCTGACAAGTTACTACAGTGCCCAACACGTAGGCATTGTGACATGGGTAGCCATTTTCAGTTCCATGATAAGAAACCACTCTAACAATCAACAGCTGATAAGTGTTGGGACTGTATAGACAATTATGATGACGCTTTTTAGTGCCAGTGATTGATTGGCCAAGGTCATAAGGACTTCTACAACATGGCTACTGGTACTCAAGAGTGAATTGCTTGTCTGTGTAATATCCCCATGTTGAATTCAATCTTCTCGACTTTCAAAACTTCTAGAATGTTATATGTACCTTTTATACATTTTCATGTTCACTTCAGAACAGCAGCTCAAGTTTAGGCTGTTAAGTACAGTGTGTTTTTTTCCGCTTTGTGATATTTTCTTTGCATGTTACTTTAACAATCCGGAAAAATCTCATTAGAAGTAAGCTGTATTGACTTTCACTTTCTGTTTCAGATATCTCTTTGCCCTCCAGATCAAGCATGACCTAGCGTCGGGTTTGATGACCTGTAGTGAAAACACTGCTGCCTTACTCGCCTCCTACATTGCTCAGGGTAAGCACTGTGTAATCAAGCTCTTTGCTCAGGTTTATCAAGCTGATGTCGTGTTGTCTATCTGTTTTTCAGGACTTTAATTTGTGAAAAGGGTTGTAGAAATATCATTTATGCAATATATTAATCTTGGCAACCTTTGGGTAGTTGTTGCTTTCCCCCGGTTTCCTCTCTCTCCATAATGTTGGCTGCCGTCTTATAAGTGAAATATTCTTGAGTGCAGCATAAAACACCAATGAATTAAATAAATAAGATAGAATGAACTTGTAAATTTGATGTGCTATTTTGGAAGTCTCACTCTTAGAAGAGGATCATTCATTGCAAGCATCAGTAGCTATGTTTACTCGCAACACATGCATGAAATTTTACACTTCATTGTAAAATTAAGGACTTTTAATCTGTCTGCTACTAACGTTTTACCTTTGAAATATGGGTATCATAATATTGGGTATTCAGCAAACATTCAGCACATACATAGCCACAGGTGAACCTCTGGCAAACCACAGGCAGGCTAACAGTTCACTTCTGGGATGCCTGTAGACACCATTCAGCTTGACATGTGCTCCGCACCTAACACGGTTGTAACCAGTTGTAATGTCACTGTATGTGTTGTTCTTCTCAAGGGGTTCTTGTGTTCTCCTATGACTTAGTTCTAAACAAAGCTGATTGGTCACTGACCAATGAGATGACCAGCTTTGCTGTTTTGTCTATGGCTTCGTGCCAGAAGAGTTGTCTGGTACCTTGCAATTGTTGGTGGTTTTCTCTGCGCAAAACTGTATCTTTCTGTGCCTACATACCTGGCAACTTTGAGACATTAAGTACACTAATGAGGCAAGAAAACGTATATTGAATCAATCGCTTCTCATTTTCAGCTGATATTGGGGATTTTCTGGAGGAGGATTATGTGGACCATACTTACTTGTCAAATTTTAAATATGTGCCAAATCAAAATGAGGAGTTGGAGAAAAAAATCATGGATTATCATAAAGCCCATATGTAAGTATTATTGTGGTCTGAAATCTATCAGGTTCGTCACATCAGGAATTCTTACCACCTGTCCTAGATCTGCAAGTTTATTAAAGGTCATACACAAGTAAGATTGTATTATTGTGGTCTGAAATCTATCAGGTTCGTCACATCAAGAATTCTTACCACCAGTCATAGGTCTGCAAGTTTATTAAAGGTCATACACAAGTAAGATTGTACCATTGTGTTCTGAAATCTATCAGGTTCGTCACATCAAGAATTCTTACCACCAGTCATAGGTCTGCAAGTTTATTAAAGGTCATGCACAAGTAAGATGGTATCATTGTGTTCTGAAATCTGTCAGGTTCGTCACATCAAGAATTCTTACCACCAGTCATAGGTCTGCAAGTTTATTAAAGGTCATACACAAGTAAGATTGTATCATTGTGTTCTGAAATCTATCAGGTTCGTCACATCAAGAATTCTTAAAATTGTATTCTTAAATCTGTTAATATTCGTAATACAGCGTAAAACACCATTGTGATGAATACAATAAGTTGTCTGTAAACCTCTAAAGCACTTTTTTCAGTGGAATTTATGCATACAGTTATTATGAAAATGACACAAGATATGAGTTCTTTGTGTCAATAAAGTTACAATCTTCATATAGCTGTGCAGATTATTTCTATACAACCCATAGTTCTCTCAGAATAGTGCAAAATATCGGAAGCAGTGGTCATTGAAGAATTATTGTAAATGAAATAAATCAAACCTGATAGTTTCCTCAGTGACTGAGCCATCTGAAGAGCTCTTCAAACAAGGTGTGGATTCTGTGAGTTTGCTTCTGTGTTTACAACATTGTGTTTTGAAATCTATCAATATCCTCTCAAGAGCTCTTAAACAGGCCGTAAGTGAGGTTGGAGTTTCAAATCCAGATTTTGCTGGCATGACTGTGCCTTTATGTACAAAAATCGATGCACACCTAGTGATCAGACCTGAAATCGTGGGTGTAATTTAAGTAATAAAATGGGGTCTTTGTGGCTGAGCACGCACGGCGCAATGACCTAGGAGCCTCCCACCAATGCGGTCACTGTGATTTCAATTCCAGCTCATGCTGGCTTCCACTCCAGACATACGTGGAAGGTCCTACAGCAACCTGTGGATGGTTGTAGGTTTCCCCAGGGCTATGCCCGGTTTCCTTCCACCATGATGCTGGCCCCATGTGCATAAGTGAAACATTTTTGAGTATGGCATGAAACACTAATCAAATATATAGATAAAATAAATGAGTAATAAAAAACTAAATCAGTTTCTCATTTGGAGCTAAAAACTGCTATGGCTGCCAGTGTGGAAAGTTGTAATGGGTTGTTTGCGGACCATTCCGAATACGGAATCTTGCCTTTAAAAAACAAATTTAGCTGTCAAAATTTTCAAGGTGAGTTTTTCTTCAAGTTTACAGATGTTGAATACCAATTGTCTAGAGCTGGATGATGTGAGCCCATCAATTTTATCACTGTCCTAACCATCTGAATTTAGATTTTTCATTTAATTCTTAGTTTAATTATTTTTAGGTGAATATTTATTTGATTGATATGGTAGATTTGATTTTATGCTCAGATGATAGTTTGAGTGCCGATTTTGATATTGTGGTTACTGTGGTCAAGCTTATGGTGAACCCACTGGTCTGGTTGCAGAGGTCAGTCACCTGCGGAGGCAGACATAAACATGCTGGACACGGCGCGCAAGGTGGAACTCTATGGCATTAGGATGCACTTGGCAAAGGTAGGTGCTTCGTATGCAACAATGATGGTACACGTGTATGGTTTTAGGGGCTACTTTTGCCTGTTAAATTCTTGTCTCGTGTGGAACCTGACCAGCTAGGTCGCAGGTTCAAATCCAGTCCTTGCTGTTTGTATGTACTTGCTGCAGATTTATCAGGTTGCTAATAGAAGGGTGTGGTTTACTCTGTAAATGATGGTTTCGTCTACCATAAATCAAGTGCTATTTTTGTGGAAAACCCTTGAATTTGGCATGAAATATATCAGTTAAATTTTATGCCTGTAGTAATTTTATGCTCACTTGGTAGTTACAAGAACAGTGCCTTTAATACATGTGCTAAATGAAAAGCATGCAAACACACAAAAAGGTTAACAAAATTTTAGACCTCCTCACAATGCTCAGTTGGGCACTGCAAGTTGAAATTTTGACACATTTATCTTAGAAAACATTTATGAAGCTGTCAAAATTGTAATTTCTTGGGCCCCAAAATCATTGGTCAAATTTCTACGTAAGTCAAAAATGGCATGTTGAATTCAGCACAGGTCAAGTTCAGCTAATTTTACTTTGCTCATAAATTATGTTATAAGTAAATCATAGATTCCAACAATGGTGAATCATTGGAATTCTTGCAATCCTTGTGTGTTACAGGAGTGTAATTCCACTTCTGATTTTAGATTTGAAATTGTATAGATTGATGGTAAATTGAAATAGATTGAATTGACCTATGAATGAATCAGCAGTCTGACTGAATAATTTTTGAAGAGTGTGTTAATGAACATGGAGGAGAATTGAATATAGTGTATATCCATAGTATGTAATTTTTGAGATGAGAGTCCATGGAGGGCATAATGTCATGAAAAGTCAGCGTGTAGAAGGCTGAAACTAATTTGAAAAAGTTCAGAGTTGGTTACTGTATTAAGACAAAGCACAAGTTTTCTGCTGGGCGGGATTGGGTTGACAGGGTCGTCTGTCAGCCCGGATTTGGACCCGTACCCCCGGAAATTGGCTGTAATTAGAGTGAATAGCATTCTTCATGGGGTGTCAAGTTGTGGTGTTGTGATGTTAGGGAAAAAGGAGGCGGGACGAGGTTTTGTTGAGGCGGAGTTTATGTGCCCAGGTAACTGTTGTGCGGCAGAGATGTCATGACAATGGTTAAGAGAGAAGATAGACGTCCTGGAGAAAGAAGTACAGCAGGCTAATGTCTTTTATTTGATTATCCCGCGTTCGAGTTAAAACTAAATGCTGTTCGAACAGGAATTCCCTACCATTTCTCATGACGCTGTCACTTACTCATTCCATGACTTCTAATTATGAAGCAATTACATGATGGTGCCAGGAGAAGATAGATCATGGTTTCCATGCTGGGAAGCTGATGTAGCCCTGAAGCTCTGTACCAGTCAGAATCTAAGACATGGGAAGATAAAAGGATGCCCTTGCTATTATGGATTTGTCAGAATTTTTGGTAGTGCTGAAGAAACGTCCCGCAGGATATTCATCTATATGAAAAGCCTTAAAATTGGGGTCATCGGAGACTGATTTATGTCCCCCTGTTGTCGACGATAAGGGGGATAATCAAAGTCGTCTGGCGCAACTGGTCCGCAGAATTGAAGTCCGGGACTCTGCAGAGAATTCACTGAGGCATACGGAGTCAGGAGATGTGATTTGCACTTTCCGCAATCCCTAGGTATAAAACCATGCACGGAAGAAAGAGGGCTGTGAATTTGACGAGAATCGCTTCGGCTGATCCGCCTGTTTGCTCAACGCGGGACTCCCAAATCACTGTTACTACAGTAATGTGTCTGAGGCCCAGAGTGGCTGTGTCCCGCCAAATCCCCACTAATATCTGTCCATGTTAACAGAGGATTATATCTAATTCCAGAGCCTACATGAATGTTTCCTCGCAAGACTGTATGCTTTGGCAGCTTTGGGACGGATAATTATAGACCCAGGGGTGTGGGAGCTCTCCAGAATCTCTGAAAATCAGATTGTGCTTGTACCTGTTGTGTTGCAATTTCTAGACAAACATTTTGGAAGTGGAAAGGTGATTGTCTTGTCTTAGTAGCCTAGAAGAGACTGCTGCTTTGCAACTCGATTGGAAATAACCCGCCTAGACTGAGATAAGCAGGATAGGGAGGGAATGCTTCAGTGACCTTGACATGGGCTGTCAACAATGAAATCAGCGAGGAGCACTCGGGCGGGTTGGTACCACATTTCTGTGGCTGACCTTTGGTCTGGTGTGGATTGAGCACGCTGGTCGACCAAGAAAACGGAGCAAGTTCTCTCACAGAGTTTAACGGGATTGCAGTGTTCAAACGAGGACTCCATTGCTATTGTCCCTCCCCCGTCAATAATTCATTGCCGAATTTGGAGCGTTTCTCCCGGGTGAATGCTGCCTGTGTATGGCTCCCTAAAACGACAAGCCAATTATTAATAACATCAGACAAAAATGGACAGTTTTTAGAGATCATGGTGCAGATCCTGAGGAGAGAAAAAAAAATCAATGTGTAAAACGTAAGTGCCTCTTGAGGACTGTTATCTGTGAAGATGAGAATGCACCATCAGCGGTTCTGGAGACCTTCCAGAATATTTGTGACTAGTGATTTTTGTGGAGTAGACAGAGGAATTCCCTGCTCAGGCCAGATCAATACTCTCTTAATACATGTATCTCTGAGCGCGTAGGCAGTCTTCTGAGTTGATATCTGCTAATGGGACACATTTACATTCATTATCGCTGGAAATTGATTTCGGGGAAATTCGGAATTAAGATTGAAAACTTGGTTAACTGAAGGAATTGATAAATGCTTATGTTTTGAACTTGTACTTCTGGCCTGTGGATATTTGGGAGAATAATTTGCACAAGCAGCTTGGGCAGGCTGATGGTTTAGAATTTGCCTTTGGAATCCTGGCAGAGGGTGGTAGCCTTTTAGAAACCTCTTTGGCGTATTGAGTGAGGAATTGTATGCTTTTATGCAGTGTAAGTCAAGGATTCTTGCCACTCTTCAAATGAATGTGTAAAACGTGTAGTATTTTGTTTATAAAGCTTCTGAGTCTTTGATCAAAGCAATGGATGCCCATAGACAGTATTCCTGTCACAGGTGGAAGGACTTACCAAAACTCATTTTTAAGGCATGTGGAGGGATTCTGTGGAAACAACAGCTAATTTAGCTAAATGTTCAGTACAAGCTGTTGCCTCTGATATCTGTTGAATCTGAGATGGAGGGGAGGACTCGCTGGCTAACCAAAAGGTCTTTCGCTCAAATCCAGCACATGCTGGTTCAGTGAATGCTGTTTGCCACAAGCTTTGTTAGAAACCTGGTTTCCAACCACCCATAAATCTGACCACCATGATAAAAGTGAAATATTCTGGAATAAGGCATTAAAATTTCAGTGAAATAAAGAAATGTTGTGCTGACTTTGCCAGTGTCAAGAGTGGTATATAGTAAAGCTCTTTTGTCATTTCGCTCTTCATTGGTATTGGTGGTGACCTTCTTTTGTAGCTTGATATGTTTTGTAGGAATGTTTAACTGGGTGCTTACAGTTATGGATAATCCTCAGGCAATACCAGAGTTCAATTGTTCAGTGCCATGCATGAATATGGCAGTGTGGGAATGGTAAAGACTAGGGTTGTGTGTATGTGTACCTTGTGTGGTAAAGGATTTAACATCATTGCCATTAAAGAATCTGCTTTTTCACAATGAAGATTTGAGATCAGGTTATGCAAAGGGTATACACCTCCAAGTTTTACGCTACTCCCTGACCAGTTCTGCAAGCCCCTTTGCTGGAAAAGACCTGTTTGTGTCTATATTGTGTGTAAGATATTGCTGATCTTTATACGCACTGAATGTGACAAATTTTATGTTTTCTTGTATGCTTGTTGTCTCCTCCACAGGACCATGAGGGTGTTCCGCTCAACTTGGCCGTGGCACACATGGGCGTTCTAGTTTTCCAGTCACACACCAAAATCAACACCTTCTCTTGGGCCATTATTAGGAAACTTAGTTTTAAAAGGAAAAAGTTCCTCATCAAGCTTCATCCAGATAGTTATGTAAGTACTACTCGTTGTTTGCTTGGAGTGCCTTCACTGCACCTTTAATTTACTGATTTTGGTACGTGTTTGCAACGCTTGCTCAGACAGGTATAGCATTGACTTTTTGTATTGAACAGGACTTTGCTAAATAAGAAGAGGCATGTTCAAATCCAGATCTGTATTGATGTTTGTGAGAATCCCGGGAAGGGCCTGTTGTTTACAGCAGGCACTGCGGTTTCCTCTGGTTTTCTTCCGGTTTCTACCATTTGTAAACCTGACCTTCGTTTTTATGGGCTGAAAATTCTTTAGCATGACATTAAGCATCAATCAAATAAATAGACATATGTTACAACACAGTAGCTGTGGTTTCGCTGGCTCATTCTGCTGGCTCATTCTGCTAAGGGTTTCTCTTGGTGTCACAAAATCAAGGAGATTGCAATTTTGAGTTCAAGGATTAAGCCCAGCCACGAGAAGACACAGCTTATGTATACACACCTAATGACACCTTGTTGTCATATGACTGAAAAATTGTTAAGTACGACATTAAACCTCAAGCATTCGTTCATCTGTTCAAGGCTTAAGGGAGGAGGCTTGCGAGGTACATGGGAAAGGGTGGAGTAATTTGGAGTAACAGAAAATACAGTGCCTTCCTACCTTCCTTTTCCTAGTTTCCCGTTAGTTTCTTCCTTGCTTAGCTTTGTTCCGTCTATGATTTTGCTTGGTTTCTTCAGCTTTATTCGGATTTTTCACAAGTTTAGAGAAGATGCTGAAATTGAAAAGTGTGTGGTTTTGGTTGATATACTTGCAAAAGCGGTCTGCAAAATGTATGGGTTTAATTGAGAAAGATTTCTGTGGGAGTAAGATAATTTGGTTTGTCACGTGATCAGTTTTGCATATATTGATTTCAGGAATGTATCAGGTGGCAAAAAACATGATTCAAAAGAACAGAGTTTATCGCTTTCATTTGTGCATCCCTGGGGGCACACATATACCTAGTGATAAATTTGTCCATATCCTGCCATGTGGCCATAATAAGTGCTTATTAACATGTGTAAGGCTTTTGCATTCTTATTTTGAAGCTGGCGACTTTTCATCCACCCTGCAAGTACATGTAATTTTCAAGGTGACCTTGGCTACATCCAGTTTAAAACGCCAGGTTCTGTTTGCCTCACTTTGAGAACTGCTCCATTTTTAGCTGCAGGCGCCTTCACATTGAGTTTATCATCAGATACATTTGTCATCTCTACTCTGTTTTTTTTTTGTTTTTTTTCTCTTTGAAACAGGGGTATTATAAGGATACGGTAGAATTTTACTTTCCAAGCAGAAACGAATGCAAAGTCTTCTGGAAGAAGTGTTTGGAGCACCACGCTTTTTTCCGTTGTCACACTGTCAAAAAACTTCCTCGAAACAAAACTAGAGTAGTCAGTAGAGGATCGTCATTTAGGTGAGTGTCAATTTTTTTTCACATTTTGAAGGAATTTTCAGGGCCTCAAATGTTCTTGAAAAATACTTTGGAATGACAAAGTTTTAGATTTTTCTGAAATGTTGTTCTCAAGATTCTTGAAGTTGTTAGAATTTCTCGAAAAGTCACTCAGTTTTTATTGTAAAGATGTCCTTTATTTTACAGATATAGCGGTAAAACGCAGAAACAACTTATGGAATACGTCAGAGAAAACTACGTCAAAAGATCGCAGTTTGAAAGGTAAATGTTTAATTAAATTGTGACAGAACAAATAAGTTCATATGCCAGTTAGTCTCATTTGGAAAAAAAAAATCACAGTTTTAATTTCAGAGGCGCTAATTCTAATAAAACTGTTTTGTTTCATCTTCAGTCAAGTTTCCACTCCACGATCACCGTAAGACTTCTTTTTGAATATATTTCTGGTTTGGGAAACATTTTTGGTGGTTTTGTCCATTTATTTTGGCTTTTCACACAGTTTCATTTGGAATAATTTGGAAAATGGGAAACACCTAACGTCATCTGCTTATCATTTTGTGCACATACTTTGTATTTTTTTTGTTGCTTATTTTGAATTAAAGTATTATGTTAATATGACAATATTTAGTGTTACGCTGCACAGACTTCAACTTTCAGTGCAGTTAATAAGTTTAGGTTTGGTGAAATATTGTCCCTCCAAAAATAAATTAAATCATACACCAAATCACTTTTGTTGATAAAATAATGGAAAATCAATAGATTTTCATGATTCTTGTAACATTTACCATAGTGAGCTATTAAATCTGCATTTTAGTGGAGTTTTTTTTTTTCTCCCCCTCCCCTACCCCCAATTAAAAACAAAGAAATAAATGAAATTTTCTTGTGACAACCGTATGGTGTGTTACTTATGTGTATATAAATATGCATCTATGTATGCATTACGACAATTACGTGTTATTTTTAAGGATAAAAATGGTTGGGGTTTTAAAAGTGCTGGAAAATGCTATCATTTCTTCACAAGTTATCACTAAAATTTCATTATTCAAGATAGTGCATAGTGGTTGTCATATCGTAAGCTTGACTCTCTACTTGTTCAATATTGGTTATATAAATTCATGCACATTATCTGCACTTGTTTCCAACCTAGTATATGTTTGTCTTTGTGTATGTGTGTCTGTCTTTGTGTATGTCCGTCCGTACTCAGTATATGGGTGTACTGATTCTCATCATTTCAAGATTTTCAAATCCAGGAATTCATGTGATTTTCTGCTTAGTCGTTTTCATGTTAAGGAAAAGTTTGGAAAAAGTTTAAAGCTGTTGAGCATGGAATGGAACTGCCACTTTTGTGTAGTTTCCGATTTATCCACGCAGATAAACTATATTTGCAACGTATCTTGAAATTTGTCATTTCTGTGATACATCAGGCAAGTATCAGTCCTTCATTAAAGCCATGTCTAAGATGTTTGTATTTCAAGCTTTGGTGTGTTCTTATTGTTTCTCCTTGATTCTCTATGGGCGTAAAGGGCGTAAAGGATTTGTAAAGATGAGGTTGCAGCAGTGGGCTGAAGGTGATCCAGTGAAGCAGCTATGATTTGCACCGGCCTAGTAGTTCTGCGAATTAATTGAAGCTTTCTGAGCAAGCATGAATTTCCTTGTTCAGCTTTTTGTTCATTCTTCTGTGACAGGTTCACTCATTGGCAGCCATTTGTGTATTCGTGAAATTCCAAATTGTAGGTAGTTTGTGGTGTGAATTAGGATTATGGTTTAAACTTTGTGTGATTCTGTGGGGCCACTGTTACTGATGTTTTTTGTTCGGTAATGTCTTGACTGTGGTCGGAATAGATGCTGGACGAGTTCATGATGTAGGACTTACAACACAAGATTTTGACGTGATGACGATACCGAGGAAAATATGTCTGTTTCCTCTTCTTGCTCCCCTTTCACAACTCGTTTTCACTCTCCTATTTCTTTGGAAACTAGAACTTTGTTCCCCCCCCCCCCCCCCCCCCCCCCCAATCATCAGTTTCGATGGAAATTCGCAATTTTCAAACCCCTGGAATGTATAACGAGGACTTCAGAAATATGTGTGATATTTAAGTTTGTTCGTATTCATGTTCACAAATATCACTGTAGAGTTTGTGGCCTGTCTGAGTTATGTATTATATCGCAATGCATGGTTGAAAGGAGGGTCCATTGGAGTGGGACTTTGAGTCCTAGTGGTTATTTATCTGGCTCCTGTGTAAATGTGTTTGCCTCCATGCTTTGAAGCACCCCCTCTCCTGTGGAACCTCGCTATCCAGTCCGAGAGCGAGATCACGAGGTAAAAGCTGAGTGTGAGCCGAAGAGAGCGCCACTGAATAAATCCGTCACGCCCAACTTCTCAAATCGGTACTTCACCAGTAACTAATGCTTCAGTGTTGCTAGTATTGCTGTGTGGAAGATGTATGATGTGTATGTGGAAAGAAAAGTGTAAACAACAAGACAGAGAGGGAGATTATTTTTTTTTGGAATGAACAAAAATACCTAAGTATCAAGCCATCTGAAACTAAAGCTGTTGCAATTTGGAGAAAGAAAAACTCATCCAGAGTGGCAGCTTGGTTCTTCCAATAGAGGATTCTTTTTCTCTCCAACATTTGTTTGAATCAATCAGCATTGAAGCTTTCTTGACATGCTGCCTTCGTATTTTTTGGCGTTGATCCAAAGAAAGTTGCAGCAATGTCAACCTGTCCCGAACATCTCTCTGATAGACACCACTAACTTGAGCTTGTCACAACCAGGATCTGTCGTTCTCCTCATAGCCCTTCTACTAAAGATGATTTCTATATTCATCTGCTGGACTGGAGATTAACAGCCTCATGGCTCGCAGGCCCATCCAGTGGAGATAAGCAGACATTGAGTAAGGACGAACTTATATGATTTTTGTTTAACGCCACTTTCTGTACTTCACCTTAAGTTTAGCATATTTCAGTTGACACACTTTGCTTGGTTCTGATTGGTTCATCCATTTTATAGGGCCACTTAAGTTTTGTGTGGAGTTTGGTTAATTAGTTATCAGAAAAAGACTTATATGTTGACATCAAAAGCATCATTTTAAGTCTTATTGTCCTTTTGAAAGTGCATTTTTAGGTTTAGATGAAATGCAGTGTACAATGGCAGCCAAAGTGGCAGAAACCACTGACCTTGTCAGTGGCAAACTGTACGCAGCGTGACAGATGTAACACTGGTAGAAGTCAAGTGGTTTGCAGTGAAATTCATACAAAACCACAAAGCCGAACATTGTCCCATCATAGTTACTAAGATCCCAAGAACATCGGAGGCAGAAGAATCCAGAATATTCCTTGTTTAAGCATAATACCCACTTCTTGTGTGTCTTGTTTTTTTTATAAAAGCAAGTGAACAGTGAGCACCTCAACTACTTGGTCACAACACGCTCCCAGGAGATGGATTTAACTCACGTCCAGTAACTTGCTGTAGCTTGCAGTATAGATAAATCCGCTGAAGTCTAGTAACACTGAAAATAAATTTAACAAATATTTTTCAGATGGCTTGCATGAAGATACCTTTTCTACTGACACCCTGTATAAAAGTACAGTTTTTGCCACAAATATTCTTGTCTTAAACTTGTGGAAAGTCTTTCGTGTAGCTTAACAGTTTTCGACAAGAATGCTCTAACAATTTGCTTTTTTGCTTTTTTTGCCACCCATAGTTTTAGATCCGTGGGCTTGGAGATAATCAGTAGCGATAAAGTTTGCATTTTTCACATTTTAGCCAGAGTGATCTGCTTTGCACTGACTTTTTTCTTCTGTCAAAATGTTTCTAGTTAATCGATTTAGCAGAGCCAACAGACCTTGTTGAATGACCTGTTAATGGCAGTTTTAGTGGCTTTGAAGCTATTTTGCTCGTGGAATGAGAAGTTTTCGTAATTGTCTGCATTTTGCATTTGCTCAAAGCACTAGAAACGTAGAAGGTTTTCTACATCAATGTTTTCAGTGTTTGGGGACTTTTTTCTTTTAGCCTTTGACATCATGGAAGGGAATTGCTGCTATGGTGTTGAAATCAAGTTTGCGTGCAACAAACGTTGAATTGTTATTAGCCGTTCATGCCACTGAACTAAAAAACGGAACGGCTTGTCCAAATACTCCAGCATCTGACCAGGCTAAAACAAATTTGTTGAGGTAGTTTCGAGAGGAGTCAGAAATCATCAGAATCACCATATAAATGTCTGCATTGTTTCAAGAAGAAATCATTTCACCAGTGGCTGATGGTCTCACTGTTGGAACTTTCATTATAAAGCCCTGGTTTTATGATGTATTAGTATACAATTTATTAGTATGAAATGGTTTGGCCAGTTTGTTGTTATGGATACTTATCATCCGAGGATGTCCCTTTAATCTGCACTCTAATGTGATGCAAAAATTACAGTTTCTTAATCCGATTGATATCTTCTAGAGAGAGGATATTTTCTCGGTTCTCTGCCCTGGTCTCTGTACACATCTCTTTTCACACCACCCCCTACACCCCTCTGCTTTTGTGTTTTCATTGTGGCTGTTGATGCTGCTATGTTAAGCCCGTAATATTCAAAGTTCTACCATTGGCTGTGTATTTTCTGAGAGCAGTGGTGTAGCTATTTTTGTACCCCAAAGGCCTTCAATTCCCATCAGCCTTGCAACACCACCTTTGTTATCACATCTTGTTTTATTCAAAGACAAGAATATTTCTGTGCAAAAACCAACATGTACATTCCAGACTTGACACGAATAGTTTCAGTGTGAATCTGCTATGATTGGTTTTCTGAGATGTCGTGGCTTGAGAGAGGTAGCAATTGGTTAGCGAGAAAATGACAGTGGATGATTTGACCTAAAATTCACTAACATTTTGTGTCTTCTTTTTCTTTTGGTTTTCCCTTCCCATCATTCATTGCACTCCCGGATTTTGAAGAAAGTAAGGATAACATCTCTTCAGTTGGCAGTTGTTTTTTTTTTGTGTGTCTGTGTGTGTAGCATTATAAGTTTCTTTTGCTTAGTTTTTGTTCAAAGAACAAAATTTGCGCACGTGCATGTGTTCGTATACGTAGAAGAAAGATCTTTGTGGCCGTCTGTTGCTGCTGTAAGTATCTGGAATGGCAGCAAGACTTACCTACCCTTTTACATGACATATTAAAAGTTTTGCCCAAAAAAATTCACTGGGTTTCTTCTTATTTGCACTTGATAAGGCTCAGTTATTCACACAAATAATTCATGAAGTGTATATTCTCTAATTAGTGTATAAACTTTTGCATGTTTAATTGTACTGATTTACTCCATTGATCTGAAAAACAAAATCACGCCATGAGGCTGTTGTTGTTGCTTTAACTCACAAACCCAGTATTAATCCTTTATATAATGTACATTCAGTATGGTTTCCTTGGAAGGTTTCCTTTCCAAGTACTTCTCCATAGGAAGAAAAGAGAAACAAACAACTTCTTTTGATGATGAACACAGTTTATTTCATATTTGAATCTGAAAGAAAGTGAAAGAAATTCTGGAATTTTCAAGTGTGTAGATGTGTTAGGTTTTTTGAAAACTTCAGTAATTGTGTACTCATACCTGCATGGACGTAGGAATGCATGTCAGCCATTCTTATTATTGTATATGATACTAAACCAAGTTAGATCATATACATGTATGTTAAAACATACGTTTTTACTAATGTGTAGCAATAAATATTTGTTTCCTTTGCAACAGAAGTAATCAGAAACTTGGTAATATTTCTCATGGGACTAAAAAATTGTACCATTTTCCTTCAACAAAACTTTTTTGTTGAATTGTGTACTGAATTGCGTTTAGTTTGCCAAGTATATATCGTGAAGTTTTGTATAATATTTATAGCCCTTAAAAAAAAATAAAAAAAATAGAATGAGCCAACTGGGCTTTTAAGGACAGCATGGCAAGAAATATTTCAATACTTATTATAAACTAAAAGCTTTTTGAGTTAGTGAAATGAATTATTAAAGAGAATATTTTGAAAGCTTCATTTTGACAAAACAACAACATAAAAAACTTCATACAACTTGTAGTTTGTTGAGCATGGTGTATGCCAGATTGCTTTTCTTGAGAATGGCATTAAGATTTTTGTCTCCTTGGTTATTGTTCCTGTGTGAATATTTATGCTTCGTTTAATTTTGAGTTTTATGTGTACCACTTCGCTGATGTAATTATCAACATTTTATATTTCTCAGTTTGTTTTTTCTTGTAAAATATGGTTATTTATGATTAGACTGTGAGAATGGCTGTAATATGGGGGTGAATGAGGCTGATGCTGTGTTATTTTGTGGCATTGTTGCTCGCAAATTGTGAAGCAATTTTGTGGTTATTACTCTTTTTTCTTAATAATGTAATTAATGATGTTCATTTATTTGATCTGTAATTGGTGAATAATGATAAGGGAATATTCAACAAAGGAAGTATTAGTTTCCTCTGAAATTAAATGATGCTGGTGTGTGCTTAATTTACTATATTGGAGGAAATAATTTTGAAGTGTCAAAATGTTAATGAAATCAATTCTTTTATCTGATGGCTGATCTAACTACATCACTTTTTGTAGCATTTCTGGATATTGCGTGAGAAACTGTTTGCTGTAATTTTGTAGAGCGTTTTTATTCTGGTTTTCTGATGAACAAGCTTTGAGCAATCATGCGATTTAGACATATTTCAAAACTTTTTACAAGGTGAATGGTTAATCGTTTTTGATGCTGGTCGGTCGTGACATTGTCCTGTTCTTGTTGTTGCAGATCAGCGAGTGGGAGAGTGTCGTGTCGCAGCACAAGTGTCACACCAAAGATCCCCGCCAAGACGAGCACTCTGAACTCCTCCGATCTTCAGAACAGCACAGCGTCCAGCGGCTCGCACATCCTGGACACCACTCCTGACACCCCACTGACCTCCACCAGGGTGGAGACGGCCGAGGTTCACAGTGACAGCTCCATGTCGGGCAGCCGATCTCTAGGGTCGCCCAAGCTGGACTCCAGTCGCAAGACAGAGAGCGGCGCCGAGGATAGAGTGGCCGCCACGCCAGACAGCGGGGACAATTTAGAGGCGGACCTGGAATCCCGGGAACAGCCAGCCAAAAGAGGTGCTGCTAACAATTTTGTTTCTTCTCCTGTTCATTCTAATACTGTGACTGCTATAACTGTTGATACTGTTGTTAAAGATTCTGATGATCAGGTTTTAATGTCAGCCAATCAAAATGCAAATGACAGTGATGCTTCTTCCAATCCGTGCGAATTGGTTCCAAACCCCACTTCCCCATCCCACCCCCCACCCGGGGAAACTGTCCGGGAGGGCGCCAATGTTGTAGGGCAGGGCACAGGTGACAATGGTGAACAGGGAAGACTGCAAAAATCCCTGTCTAAAGATTCTGCTTCCCTTTATTACGAAAACGTTGAAAATCTTCAGAGGGGTAATATTCCCCCAGAAAACAAAGATTACGACGAAGTGGCCGAGCTAGATGTATTGAGTGAATTGTCTCCGCCCACTGACCTTAAGACTGTGGTTTCCTGCGACCCTGGGGATAAGAGTGAGGAGATTACCGATACGCCCCAGGGTCTAGTGCAGGAGTCACCAACTAAAACTGATCAGGGAGAGGGGTTTATAGGAAACAATTCTAACTCCTTGAGTAGGATTAGCGATGATGATGTGTATGTGAATATTGTAGCTATTGGACCAGTTGATAACGATTACGTTAGCTTAAGTACTGACGAAGATAAGGCACCTGGAGCAGGAGACACCTGTAGCTCTTCGCGGTCGGGCGCGGAAGGCGATAAATCTGACGGGGAAACTGGAGCCAAAGACATAGTCGCAGGATCAGAGTCGACTGGCCTCGAGAATTCTGAGGACCTTATCGAGGACATCACCTATGTCCTGCATCGTAGACATTTGGAACCTAACAGTACGTGTAAATCTGAAACTGCCCTCATTAAAGGGGATTCTTTGCCTCGCAGACGAGACAAAAGTCCATCTGTTGGCCGAGAGGAAAAGCGTCACTCGCGACGCTCTCTGTCTCCACGAAGTAGGTCCCCCCGAAGTAGATCCCCGTCGGCCCATCGAAAATGTGAAATCGTCCATCCGGGAAAGCTGCCACCTAAGAACAGCTATTCCTCAGTGGACGACACCACGAGTCCGTCATTGGAAAAAGAAATCCTGGAACACATTCGCAAAAAACAGTCCGAGGATAAGAAACAAATGAACTCACCCGATATCATTGTTTCTCCCACAGAGCCTGTGGTGAAGGAAAAGCATAGAATTGTCACCCCCGTGCCCCAGGTGGAGAGAGCTGCCCCCAGCGGTACTCCACAAAATCCCTCTTACATCGATGATAATGGGAATAAGATTATTGGGATAGCCACGCCTTTGGTCAGGGGTCATGGCAACGAGACTGATAAAATCAAAGTTGCTGATATTCTTGCATCTGAGAACGGTTCACGTGTTGACTCTAATCCACCGAAAACCTTTTCCAGTGCAAACTGCAAAAATCTGGATCTTGACACAAGTGTGCCAGCCGTATCAGATCCGGATGATTTGTCCCCGGCTGCTGCCTTGCTGTCTTCTGATCAAGAACTCTATGCAAAACAGTTTGAGCGAAGCTCGGTGACTTTCACGACTTTTAAACCTCCAGAGGAAGAAAGCACGCCAGACTTTGGGGGAACAGCAGCGAGGGAGAACAGCCCCGACATCCCATTTATTGACGACGATGTCAAAGCCGAGGAACGGCAAGTCGCAGAAGCGATTGTTCAGCAGGTGTTTGCGATGGTGGCTAAACAGCTATCTACCATCTCTGAGGAATCGGACAGCAGTAGCCTCACGGAAGCCCCATTGGCAAAAGAGGATTCATTGGAAAGCTCGTGCAGCCCCTATAGGCAGTTGGCAGGGCAGTCGCTGCCCAAGAGGGACAGCAGCTCTAGTTTGCAGAGCGACACTTTGGTCATGGAATCGACTAAGAGAGGCAGCATACAGAGTGACCTCAGTTCCCCTTCCAGGAAGCTCAGCCTCTATGATGACGATTCTAGCATGGCCGACAGCCAGGGTTATGAAGAGAACTTTGATTCCCAGGACATGTTAGAAACCCTTGAACACATTCACGAACTCTCCGAAATGAATCATGATTTCGAAAGCAGTATTAAGATCACCGGGTCTTCCAGCTTCACTTCGGACACGTTCAGTGACGAACCTGGAGGCCGTAGTTCAAGAGCCTCGGAACAAGGGCAATTGACCAGTCCGGCTGAACCTCTGCGTACACCAGGTGTCTTTCCTTTGTCATCGTCCGCAGAGGATTTTCCTGTGGTACAAAACGAGATTCAAGATGGTGCCCTGAGTGACTCTTCTAGTAGCTCAGAAACTGTTGGTTTCCGCCGTGGGCCTCGTCTAAGTGTGGACCCATTGGAACAACTGGAACGGCTTGCTGTCTCTGGTGGGGACCAGTTCAGTGAGGAGAGTGACAATGAAAGGGAAGTACCTGTGATGAGAAACGGGCACATTGGCTCTAGCTCAGAAAGTGACAGCTTCCCTCCTCCACCACCTGCTCATTCTGTCTCTGTGGAATCATCATTCCCGCCCCCACCGGAAGATTTGTTACATCCGTCGGCGTCTTTTGATGATGAGTGTAACTTGGAAAACATGGACATGACATCTGACAGTGGCGCAGATTCCGACACAGAGAGTGAAGGCTCTGTCGATTTAGAAAAAGTGTTGGAACTCCAAGGTCTGCCCCAGTCTCATTCTGATCAAAACGCGTATCTTAGCGATGAGGACTTGATTGAACCCCCGGAGCCAGACTCAATCATGAAAAACTCGGACGAGCACAGTCCTGATAATCGTTTCATTGGCTCTCCTGAGCTTCAGAATGCCAACAGACCTGACACAGGCAGTCTTTCCCACCAAACTTCTCTAGGGGCGGGTCGATCGCGAGACCCCACCTCTCAAAACTATGCAGACTCCGCAAGCAGACGTGAATCCGAGGATTCCTCTAAAGGCAGCCTTTTCGGATCCTGATCATAACGGATAGATTACCGCTCCATGTTCGGCTTTACATAATAGCTATGATTATAGTCACTGGTCCTTGGCTTCGTGTAGACTGTGAAAACAATGATTAGAACACAACTGCAGCCTTACGGATCCATTACCATGCTGTTGTTGTTGTTGCTGCCGTGCTTTAGCTCAACAGTGCTTTTGAATAGACTTTTTGTATCTTTACTAACTCTCACATACACACTATATTTGACCATAATAGAACAATTCACAAATATTTAATAGGAGATATATATCGGTTATGTTTAGCTGATATTGATTTTTATAGTTGTAGGAGTTGGTAGCCCTACGATTTTGTACTTAAGGATTGGCCAGGGTAGGAATCAGTTCTGTTATTTATTCAGGTCTTTTTTGCAACTTTTATCCCATTTTTATGCTTTTTTTTTTTATTTTTTGATTTTTCTGTTGTGATATCTTTTTTTGTCCTTTATCATTTATTTTTATCTCATGCCTCATAAGTTTTCACACATCTTACCGTCGTGCTACTCATCTTAAACAGACTCCACCTTTTGCACCTCATTTCAATTTGTTTGTTGAAAAGACTCCACCTTCAACTTGTTTTAATTCGTTTGTTGAGAAGACTCCACGCTTCCTTGAAATGGAGGGATATCCGGCTCTAAGCAGCACTCTCAGTTCAGATGACCGACATAATTACAAGTCCGTAGTTTCACAGTTTGATGGTGCTTGTTATCATAGTATGCTGTCACGGTTTGACAGGTTCAGAGGGGCCAACCTCTCTATAGTGTTGGAGATAACAAAAACAAAAGTTCAAGCGCATGGAACTAGATCCTAAAGGCTTTAATGTGTAAGAAGATCCTTTGTAATGATGAGAAACAACGTCATCATTTTTGCAATGCTGTGAAGGAAGACCCTAACATTTGCATTGGTGTGTAAAAAGAACCAAATTTTTACATTGTTATGCCGCAAGACCCTATTAACATTTGCAATGACGTGCAGCCAAGTCCTGACCTTGCAGTGATGTGTAGCAAGAGTAAAAACCCTAACATTTCCACTGATAAGATATAGCAAGGCCCAAATTTTTGGCATTGCTGTGGAACAAGACCTTGATAATTGCAACAATGTTTCCGGGCCTTGATTCATGTGTCTAACGATTCCAACATCCACAATTTTGTTTACTCAAGTTGTTATTGGATGCATGGAAATGTCTGCGGGGTATTAAGTTCGTAAGCGCATCTTTTCCTAATATTATTCAAAAAACAGAAAAAAAAGGGAAATTATTTGGAAAACTTTGCATAATAATTACATGATAAGTTAATGTGAATCAAATATATGCATGTTTTATAGGGGTAAATCTCCATATCCTGATATGGAGAGGTTGGCCTTGGTATTGTTTACTTGTGGAATTACAGATACATGTAGTCAACATTGTTTGACATTTGTCACAAAATGTTGCACTTCTGTGCATGGTGAAATCCTCCACTAATTACACCAGAGGCTGACCAAATATTCTATATGTACATATTTTCTAGACATTATACAACAACTTTTTGAAAACCTTTTCTTGACATTTGCCTATACATATGAGTATATGTATATATGTATACACACACAAATATATACATGCACAGGTGTTGGAAAAGTTACAGAACTCTGCTGGGGTTATTGAACATTTTGAGAGGTACAGCTGTTATTGTCCTTTTATATTATACTTAAAGATTGCTTGTTGTTGCTATTGTTGTTAAAGTGTACATAAAGCTATCCAAATTTTGTAAACTTCCCATAATACCTGTAGAAATGTTGGCTAATGATGCTAGTCTGTACTAATACTGTAGGTACCATAGCAACAACTGGAAGCTACAGTAGCAACATGTACACGTTATAGAAAAGATAATTCAAAAGATAATATCAAAACCTAGTTAGTGTTTAAACAGATACCTATGGGAAATGTTGGATCAAAATGGTCCCATTTTAATGAAACCTGCTTTGAACAAGCACTTTTATTGTTAACATACCCAGGGCCGATGGCATATCCCCCAGAAAAAGGGGAATGTTATTGCTTTTTTGTTTTGGTGTGTGTAAAAAGAAATTTAACCTGCAAGCCACCGATGTTGAAAACTTAGCTTAACCTTTGTTGATTTACAACCATCATCTTCATTTTTCAATGGTTCAGCCCAGTTGCAGTCTGTTTCAACATGCATAATCCTTAGAAGGTCAAAGGCCATTAGTAGGATTCAGTTTGTATGCAGGGTAGTCTAGCTGTAATACTGTCTTTGTACAGATGCCTGGAGCCTGATACTGATTAGAAACTTGAGCAAGATAGACTCAGGGCCCTGGTTAGAATTAATAATAAAAGCACGTTTTGTCAGCTGTCTGCCGCATATGACACCCTCCTTCGCTCCGAGGGGGAATCTATGAGTTACATTTTGTTGCCGTATTTAGTCCCCAGATGTGATCAGTTTCCTGTGCGCCTTTGATATTAGCAGTCGTTATTTTCACTGCCTCATCCATCAGAAGAGCCCTGTGATGTAACGATTTCACTGCAAAGGATAGAATGAAAAAGATAAATTGAGAATATTGTAAGTTTTTTATGAGACGCATAAAAAGAGGTATTACATGAGTTTAGTTCAACGCCCACGACTTTCGCAATATTTTATAGCACGTAAACATTTAGAATCCACTAAACATTGAATAAAAACATTGAAGATTTAGATATTCCCCACAGTAAGTTAGTCTGAGTGGCTGCATTTAAATACATGTAGTTCAAATCTGTATTAAGTATATGTAAATTAAGTTTTTGCCTTTATTAGGATTTGATGACCATTTTTCGTTTTTAGTCATTAAAATTGTAGAATAGGGAATTTCAGCTTTTGGGCCATTTTACATATAAAGCATGCTGGTTGTGGAAGAGCCTATTTGGGCTTTTCTGTGCTGTTCTGATAGGCTGGTTCCCTAGTCTTGTTAGGCTGATATAGCACAGCAGTCAACATAGATCACTGTGGCTGTGTGTTTGAGACTTTAAACTTGTGAACTTCATTTTGATTACAAAGTTGATTTGGCTGGATTTTGCCGAAGTCTTTTCCCCTCCCTGTATCGATCTCTGGGAGTAGCTTTTCTTTTTCGATTTCATAATTTTTCTTAAAAATTAATTTTTAAACAATTTTTGCTGAAGGTTGTGGATAATTTTATTTACTTATTTATTCAGAGTTTTGCATTTATTCAGAGCATTGCAGAAGTACATATTTTGCTTTTTTTCTTGCCTCTTACAAGTAATTAATATTTTACCCTAATTTTTTATTTTGTCGATACATTTTTATTTCAAAGATAATCAAATTAATTTTGTCATTGCTGGCTAGAGAGCATTGAGATAGCTCAGCTCCATGTTGGAGAGAAGCCTAGAAGGATAAAGTTGCAAGACTTCAGTTTTTGTTGCCGATTCAAGAGAAAAAAAAAGCATCAAGGGTTAATGAATTCTGCTGTAGCTAGTCCCAGATGAGGAAGGAGGTGATACATGCGATGCATTGCATATTGTGGCTTTTGGAAGAGAGAGAATCATTTTATTATGTGTTAATGGATTTGTTTCGTAGCTGTTAAATTTTGTGAATATTCACTGTTGAGCTTTCTGCTAAATGTTTAGGTTAGGTTTTGCTTTTTTTTTAAATCCTACCACATTTTGCATGGAGCTTTCACTTGATTTACATGACTCCACGAATATATCATTACCCGGGTACCAGGGTTTAAAGGAAAACAAGCATTTTATTGATCAGTGTGCAGAGTTACTCATTGTTTTGTATTCCTTAAAGGGATACAGAATCAATTCTGATTGGCTGGTGTGAGAGAGAGGCTAGTTGAGGCTGTGCCTTGCCAAAGCTGAATTTTAGGTATGGTACATTTGTTCAAGTGTAACCGAACCTGCAAGACTTAATCCCAGAAATCCTATCTTCACTGTCAGCCAGTTAGAGTCGATTCTGTATCTGTAACGCTCCCAGTACTCGCTGTTAGTCTGCAGAAGTCTGCCCGTACATGTTTGTGCAGAAGTCTGCCTGTACATGTATGTGCAGATGTCTGATTGTGCTGGAGGCGTTGGTCTTTTTTTGGCATTGTCCGTCTTGGGTCAAGGATATTTCTGATCAGAATGACAGAAAACATCCTGCAAAGGTCACTGCTACTTCCTTCAGCCTGAAGCTTCCAGCTTGATTTGGACTTATGATTGATAAAATTAGTCATGTCTTTGCCCTGGCTCGGACAAATGACTCCCTTTCTTCAGTACCTTCTTGCTGTCCAGAATTGATCACAGAAATAGCTGGATTATGGCGCCCTCGGTGAATGGTGCACTCTATAAATTGATGTTTGTTCGAGCCTGGAAGGCAAAAGGCAATACATATAGGTATAGAGCTTGGTTCTAAGAATATTGAAAGGCATGTGGGCATGTTTATGAAGGTGACTTCATGTAAATGAAGTCAGAATCCAGATGAAGTAGATTATCCTGTTATGGCTTGGAGCAGATTTGTGCGAATGGCATTGGGTAAAAAATGGATAAAGGACGTACTAGGCATATGACAAGTAATAACTCGAGATTGCCCTTTGCTCGTCAGAGTCTAACTAGATGGCTACCAATATAACTGATGTTAGCTTGTGGACAAATGATTGGGTGAACATCCCAAAGGGGTAAAATCGTGAGGACACAACTTGTCTAGACTAGACTTTTACTTTAGTAATAACAATTGTTGTTTTTTTTTGGGGGGGGGGGGGGGTGGGGGAAGGGGTACTCAATCACTTTTTTTTAGTTTAGGTACGTTCTTTGACGACCTAACCTGATAACTTTGAACTCCTGGCATTGTTTTGTAGTCTAATTGCCAGTGGATGTTTCTTATTATTTGCATGATCTGCTTAAAGAAAAGGATTCTAATTCTGAGCAGAGGACCTGATCTGCTTTCTCACGGGATACTTTTCGTGAAGTTACTGGAGATTAATTCCAGACTCCATTTTTTAAGGGCCCATATGGTGTTGTCCATTCAGACAGTCTTTTGTTGTACCGGCTGCAGTAATATACATGTAGTTTAAACATACAATTCCAGAATACATGTTGGTCCATATTATGTTACGCATTTGTATAATGTTTTGTTGTCGGCTCTATAGTAATATTGTTTGAAGTTAAAATGGAGTATGAGCAGATTAAAATTTTCAAAAGTATACTTTGTTGCATGAATAGCTGTTGTTTGGCCAGAAGATCCTGTGACCTTGCTCTGCTTCTTGCTCCCTTGTGGACAGAGTCCTCCCATGTGTCTGATATATTGCATATACTTTATGGAACCCCCTACCGGGGGCAGGCATAAGTGCTCTTTCATCCCAGTTGGCAGACTACCCATCACAACCGCTTGACATGATAAGGCAGAAATACTGTGGACTACGGAGTTTAATGCCAATCAGCCAATCAATATCAGGCCTAATGAGCACTGATACATGAAATATATGCATGGTCATTGTAGATGGGAGCTAAGAGTCTTCTCATCAAATTGATCATTATCACCACTGTGGTCTGTTAAACTGGTAGAAGGAAAACATGGTCAGCTTTTTTGGCACCAAGGTAATCCTGTGATTGCATTGGTTTTTTTCCCTTTTAGGATTTTTTTTTTTTTCTAAGTTTTCATATACCCATATGTGTTTTTGATACTGAAAATCACACACTAGTGAAGCCTTTTTGGAAGACAAGGTGCCAGAAACGCCTCAAAGAATTTGCTTATTTGTATTTGTACATCTTTTTTAGGCATATTTTTGTGTGGTGATTCAGCATAAAAGCATCTATCTGTCTGTTAGGTAATGGGCCTGGTTTCAATGCTTTCCATTCTGCTTTTCATCCTGAAGCTTCAAAGGTCATGTTAATCATTTCTAACCAAAACGTCATGGTTACAGTCATTCCTGCTTAATTTACCATCGATCATAGCAGCCAGTTCATTAGTGTTGCTGAAACCAAAGCTTTCTGTCCATAAACCTGAAGGTTGTTTTTCTAATTCGCACTTAAACAGTCACTACAAGTTGACAACTGCTCGATACCCTTCTATTTCTGACTTTAGAAATTGCTGCTTAGTTGATGTACATGGACTTACTTTGTTTTTAGGTTGTTTTCAAAGTATATCTTTAAAGCCTGATGGCCCAAAACCAGGCATCAAATACATTTGGGTTCAATTTGGGTATTCTCCCCCAAAAAGAAAAGGTCAGGAGAAAAAGACCTGAATATGGTTACTGAACTTTAATACGGTGTCAGAAGACATTTATGTTCATGTTTGTTTCTCTGTCTCTTGCTAAAGCTATATACTGTAACTTCTTAACCTTTTCACATGATTACCAGGTGTTTATTCAAGCATATTTTGAAGGCATTATCCTGTGTTGACTGATAAAGTTGTACTTTTTGTCAAGCCCTGAAACTGGCCACTCCAACCAATGTAGTTTTGTCTCCAAAATCAGCTTAAAAATATTCATAAATTGCACTGAAAATTGATCTTTCGTATGTGAAAAGGCTGAGGAATGAGGGTACCTATGATTGTATCTCAAATTTCCATCTCTCTGACCAGTGTAGGATTCCTGACATTTTATGCATATGATGGTGGTGTTTACTGAAAGGAGCTTTATATCCTCCAGATATTCAGTATTCTTCAGGTCTATTTAGTTTGACATTAACTTATGTGCGATGAATCCCTCCCGGTGGGGGGATTGTGTTGGGAATGTCTTAGGTATGTTTCCATCGTATTTGGATTAGTTCTTTAGGAGTGTCTCCGAAGGATTCTGCTGAGGCGTGGATTTGTCTCGGTGACCTAGACGCTGTTGTCTTATTGATGATCGGCACTGTCCAGACAAAACCGACAGATGCTTCTGATGTAACAGATACATGGGTTGGAAAAGATAGCCAACATTGTCAATAAATGGACAGAATGGGACACACAACAGGCTCTATGTCTATCTCATACGGATGTCTCAGAATTGAAGACAAGCCCAGAGGTTTGCAAAGGGACTGCCAATTCATGAATTTCAGAATCAATGAGACTTTTCCGTCTTGATTTCCAAACTGATAAAATCTGTACCATCATTGGACTAAAACTTGCCTTGAGCTGTACATGTAATTACATTGAGATTTTGCATGTCTGATAGGGCATGCATAGCATGGTTGTTGAATTTTCTCTCAAAATGGTCTCGCTACAGAATGGCTGAAACATTACTAGCGCATCAATAAATCTGTCATTCATTCATTCTTCTCAAAATGACATTGACTGGGTTTGTCCGTCCTGATTGTGCAGTCTTAAAGGAAGGACTCCTGGTGGCGACTATTGAGTTCACAAATGCTGACCACGGCATGCTTAAATTTGTCGTCAGAATTCATCCAGTTAATTATTTGTAAGAACTCTGGCTTCATGCAGTTTTGTTTGATTACATATCTTTATTAAAATGAGTGTTTCCATAATTCTATGTGCATTTTTTGGATCTATCTTTGTTGCCGCTGCTGTTCTTTTGGGTGAAATTTCTACATGTACTATACACTTCAGTATACCTCCCGCTATACATTGAACCTGGCTACTTACATTACTGTCTTGGTGGTTGTTGTTGTTTTTTTGTTAATATATACACGTGCATACACTGATCTAATGGGCTTGGGTAATAGGTTTGTATTTAGAATTTCACTGAGATTTTTATTTAGAATGCTCCATACAATCGGTGTCTTGTCCTGTTTCCAGTTTGAAGTAAGGCAAAAGCAACATAATAATCAAGCTAATAAGAAAATGTTTACAGTTTTCCATTATTCCAGATGTTTATTTGTGTTATTTTATCCAAGGTACTATATCTATATATATATATATACAGCTGCTGTGACATATTTTTGTATAGTTATGGCAATCATTAATGGTGTTTTATGTGTTTTTAGGGATTGTTCCATTTCTTCTTTTACTTGTAGATATTTGTTGATTGATTGTTTTGGTTGCTTATCTTGTTGTGGATTTCATCAGAGGGATAGCTCAGCTCCGCGCCCCGTGCATATCCTGCTAAGTATTGTGGGATTGGTAAGGTATTGCCTCCATGCTTGCCTGGTATGCCATCCATCCCTAACTCAGACTCTTTCCTAAAGCGCAGATCTAATCAGCGATTTTGTGGTGTTAAACTGCAGCGCTGATTTGCAGATCACTGCATCAGGGTGCATGGTCACACTGTATCTCTACTTTGCATGATTTCGGATCATGCCTTTTTGCTTCGATGCATTGTTTACGATCTTATGTCCTTTCTGTTTAAATCAATAGCCACATCAGAATTGTCTTTTATGTATAAAGTAATTGATTTTGTTTTCATAACTTCAGAAAGAAAGAATACGTTTATTATTTTGGTGGCAGACTTGGAAAAGATTCATTTGTTCATAATATTGACTTTTTGAGACTTTCTTTTTTTTTCTTTTTTTGCTATGGGAAGTTTTCCAAAATTAAGCCTTTTCTCTACTTGGGCTAGCTTTTGCTTGATAAGCTTTGGTTGCATTGCTGTCTATTATCATCATGTGCAGGATGTCTTGGTGACAAATAGCTTGGTAACTTAATCTTAGGATCAGCAGATTTTCTTCTGATAATCAGATCACATTAGTATTCATTAAAACTTAAATTTGTGTATAACTATGATAGAGCATTAACCATGTGTCCACCAAAACTAATTATTTATAGAATATACTCTAAATGACCTAAAATTTCGCCAAGAAAAGTGCATTTTTAGATGCAAATAAATGTCACAAAATACTATTTTGTGTGGCGAAACTTTTTCCAGCAGAATATCATCCCACGTTCCGAGCAAACCTCAAAACACCTTTCTAAAATCAATAGAACTCTCAAACTGAGGAAAAATGGGCGAGTTAGTCATGGACAAAATTTGTGGTCATTTAGGGTAGCTTTTTTTTGGCTGTTTTCTTACTGTTTATGTGCAGTTAAGGCACAGCGTGTAAAGTTCTTGTAATTGTTAGGATTTGGGTGGATAATTTGGACAGTTTGCAATCACTTTGGGAAAATGCGTTCATTGCTTCGGTGCCTGCTAAAGGGATTGCAAGGGAATGCGTTTTAGATGATAGAAATTCAGTGCTAGAAAACAAAATGGCTGCTACATGGTGCCTAAGATGCTTACTGCATTTCCTGCAGGAACAACCATATTTTTTTTTATGTAGACATGTTGTATAAGTTGGAAACCTACATGATGTATGTCTTAGATCAGAATAAGAAACAGTGGCAGTTATAAAGCTTTGCTCAGTCTGGACCTGCATAAACAATGAATGAGTGTACAGTCCTAACAAATCAACTTTTCAATATATTTCTGCTCATTTTATTGATTTGTTGCTAGTTTTTAGCATCATTGTGAAATGTGGATGTGGAAATTTCTTGAGCCAAGATGGGAGCAGTAATGTTAAAAGGCTTCTCTTTAGGTTTATGCTTTCAAGAAACAAAACAATGAAGGAAGAGCATCAATAGGCTTCTGTTTTCTATTAAAAGCTTCTATATATTTGTACTTCCTTGATAGCAAGCTGCTTGCCAAAATAAGCCTTGACTTTGAATTTCTTACTCATTGAGTTTTTCCTATAGATTTCATGTTTTCTTTTATATGTTTCTATACAAAATCTTTAACCTGTATTTGACTCCTGCGTACCTAAAACTATTACTTCGAAATCTTGTTGATATTTGATAGACTTTGAAAAATGTGATTAATACAATTTTAAGAAGACATTGTATTGAACCTAAAATTTTATCCATGACAAAGTTCATCATTTTGTCTGATTTTGAGAGTTCTCTTCATGTGGGAAAGACGATTTAAAGGGTTGTGATATCCAACAGCTAAAGTTACATTTTATTACCATTATTTGCCTCTGAGAATGCCTTTTTTTAGGCGAATTTTTTAAGGAAAGTTCAGTTAAAATTGGCTTCACACAAGGAGTGAAGGAGGTACTATGCTATGAGGAAACCATTTGATTTGATAGATTAAGAAATGCTGCAAGAAATTAAGAAATACTGCAAGAAATTAAGAAATACTGCAAGAATGTCAGAGTTTTTGAGTCAGTGCTTTGTTCAAAACTGTACACTTGGCAGGTAAACAAATATTGAAGCCATTGAGTGAGGCATAACTGATACTTCTCCTTTTTGTTTGCATCTTTAAAGTTGTCTCGGGTTGAGCACTATTTGGTGTCTTGCATAATTCCTTGACGGACGATACATGCTTCCCACACAGTATGTTTGTTCCTTTAAACATAACGCTGGCATTGTGGACACCAAGCGCAACTTGAGCCCGTAGCCGATCACCTTTTCTCCCAAACAAAAGAAGAACCATCTATTCCTAAATGGTTAGAAAGCAGTTTGTTTTCATTCTAGCAACCATGATTATTAAACTGTGAACTTAACCTACTTGGAGAGCATGTAACTATTGCCTTTTGTCAAGCCGTTAACCAACATCCTGTTGTCTTTGGTTGTGACTTGGTCAATCACATTATGTCCGTTTCCTGGTTGATATATATTTTTTTTTTCTCATATTATTTTTATGTATTGGTACATGTATACTAGGGCTGTATGGATTTCAATTTGTACATGAACTGTAGTGATGTTTAAAATAAGTTTCTGAACAAATACTGAAGAAGATTTTTTTTTTTTTTTTTTTTTTTTATTTCTCTTTGGAATGTCCGGTTTTCTAGTTCTTTCTTGCTGGTTTTAATATTATTCTTAATGATTTGCTTATTTGCAGCATTTTGATATTTTATTAACAAAATGGTGAGACACTAGTGAACAGTGACTGCATGGAAATAATCCCAGTTCCTCTTACTTAGAAAAATACTGATCACTTTTGAATAGTATGCTTAAACTCAACAAAAAAACATTTAACCCTGCAAATGCTGATAGGCACAAAATCATGGAGACAGGCTGTTTGTTTGTTTCCTCCTGTTTGTCAGTCATGATAATTATTACCGCCCGAAGGCACCACAAGTTCTCCTTGATCGAAATGCTGTCATTGTCATTCGCATTTTGAAAAGGTGTGATGTCCAACTTACGTTGTTGTTTTGCATGTGGTGATACATGCCCTTGCTATGTTATTCCACACATCTTAAAAGTACACTGTTCCCAACAGGAATAATACTACATTGTCAACCTTTTTGTATTTTTTGTTGTTTTTTTTTTTTTTTGGTACCTTTCTATGGTCTGAAATATGAAAGATATATATATATATTTTTTTTTTTTTCGGTTTTTCACTATTAGATGATATATTTAAATAATTGTTACTGGTACACATTGTTAAGATTAAACTATCTGTGAAGAGTTTACACAAGCTGTTTTCTTTTTGTGTGTGTTTTGAGGGTACATTTCAAATTCAGCGATTGTTATTTCTAAAATGGCCTTTTATTCGGGTGTTTTGTATTGTTTATGTTAATTCACTGCTGTTGTCAAAAGTCTATTGGCTATTCAGGCTGGTGGTAATGTAGTCAAATCAGGTTGGCCAGTTTCTCTGGATGTACCAGGCTGTGCGAGCTTTAGGTCAGAATTTTGTTTATAATTCGGAAAAATTTAAGAACGGGTAATTCTTCTGGAATTAGGAGCAATCCCAAAAAAGGGGAAAACACATCAATTCAGCAGGGAACCTTTGCGGATGAAGGCATCTTTCTACGCACTTCATCAATCATGATAGATTTGTCATAAGCGATGATTAAAAAGGTTGCTAATTTCTAATTTTTTGTTTTCCCTCTTTGGAGGTCTTGCGGAGACTGAATATAGAGATAAATGTGTTTATGATTCGTTTATAAAAACGGTACAGTGTTACAGTCCCTCCAGATAGGACTCCCACTACATCACAGTTATTGACTGGAGCAAATCTGAATTGAAGAGATATCAAAAAGATATTACAGGGTTGATGGAGAGGAAGTTGGCCGTGGACTGGCATTTTGCGGGCTTCCACTACCCTGTAATACGCCCCCCCAGGATGTTAAGTGACAGTCCTCTACCCTCACCCACTAATACAGGCAAAAGTGCATGGCTCAGTCGCTAGTAATATCAGCTAAATTTTGTGTTTCTTGGAAGTGTTAACAAATTAAAAAGGCCACTACTTATCCTACTGTGTAATGTATGTCTAATGTTTTCAGAATTTTTTTGTTTTTTTTCCATTTTTGTTTTAATTGTGGCATTGAGCTTAAAAACGAAAAAAAGCTGTGATGTATGGATACCATTTTACTTATGTTATTTTTGTCGTGCCTTTTGGCTGTCCGTTTAATGATGTAAGTTTTGTTTGCTCTCCTCCTTGGTGATAAATTATTTGTATACTCGTTACCATGGGGATGAATATTTAGTCCTTAAGAGCCGCACTGAGAAGCTATCCCATAATACTTAAAGCTTACCTTTCTTCAAGTCCTTGTTTAGAGTGACGCTATCGGCATATTGATCTAGGCATATGTACAGGGAAATTCGAAACTCAAATGGACTGTTTGACAAATGAGAAATGTACATGACTGTATATGCATTTTGTCTAGAGATTTCTTGTTATACAGAAAAAAACAACAACAAACTGTCCTAAGAAATAATAAATGCCTTTGTTTTAATGTATTCTGCCTCTTTGTACCTTGTTTGTCAACAACAGAGGTATTTTCTACCGTCGATATAGTTGACAAGTTGTAATCACCTGTGATTTTACGCTCTCCTTCATTCTCTTTATCCGGAGAAAGGGATTATAATTAACAGAATCTGTTATCCTGTCTAAAGGTGGGTTAACCTGTCTGGATGCTCTTCAAAGCTGGTTTAGTTCGAAACATCGGCGCAAATTGGTTTCATGGGTGAACAGTTTCCAGCACAAAGGTTAGAGAGGCAGTGGCTGATGGAGGAAGACTGTGGTTGCCTGTACTGAGGCATGATGCTATTAGTAAGCAATAGGCTCCCCAAAGTAATGCTACTTCAAGATGTCCAGCATCCATAGATCACAACGATGCGAAGCTCGAACAGGTTGGAACTTTGATTGGATGGTTGGACAGTGGGGTGGCTCAAGATAAAATGAAGTGACAAACCCAAAGAGCATATCAGACATGGAAGACCACGAACATACACTTATTCCAGAGGGCAGTGATGTTGGCTACTTTTGACATTAAGGGAACGGCCCAGAGATTTTTCTGGCTTGTTGCCAACCATCGCATACAATTACCGACCACATAATACTGAGGCTGATACTATTCATTAATTCCGTCAAACAGGCTCGTGGTTACGTACCAATTAAAGAGTCATTCCCACAACCCCCCTCCCCTTTTTGTCTCCCCCCCCCCCCATCCTGCCCTTTTCATCTCCTTTCAGAATTACCCATAATGCCCCTGTGTTCATATGATTGGTTGGCTGGCTTGCACAGTTTCCATTTTGATTGGCTGACAAATTGTATTTACTCACATGTTCTCTCTTTCGTAAAAGTGTTTGCTTGTTGAGCCGTTGTTCCTAATGCGTGAGTTGTGAGCTCTCCAATCACCTTCAGTGTTTATAGAAACAAAACGGCTGAATGACGAGATTTTGCCCTAGTAACTTCAGCTCTGGAGCTCTGGAGCTCTCTCTCTCTCCCCTTCTGATGAATCGGCTTTGGTGTTAATTGATCTTTCTCTCTCCGGTATTATATTGATGGAAAGATCTCCCTCAGCTTTCCAACTCAAACAATGACCAATTTCACTAAAGCTGCGCTGGACTGAAACTCGCCGTGTTACACTCGCCCAGACTGGCAGTGTACGTTTGTATCTCAGCCTATTAAAGCTTCGCTGACTGGTTCGGAACCTGTGTGCTCTTCGGCTGGCCTGTGATTTCATTTGCTGCCTCCCTCCTCCCTTTCAGCCTGCAGTTTGTGTTTTCACTAAGCCAGCCGCTGGCATGTCTGTGTTCTGCAACACAGGTGAGGCTCTCAAGTCGGCAGACGATAATTGAATAATTACTCTGTAGATAGAATTTGTGAAAAAAAATCTATAGTCAGTCTCCGAAAGAAGATGTTCACTTTTCCTGAAGAACCTTTTTTTCCTCTCACAATTCCTACTCAGTAGTTTGTTTCCTTTCAAATAGATTGCATCAAATGCTTGACTTTTATACATGTCCAATTTCACAGACTTGGAATAGGGTTTGTTTTCTTGTCACATTACAGTGTAGATAGAAAGTCTGGACAAAAATCTGTAGTCAGTATCTTAAAAAGATATTCACCTTTCTCAAAAAACTTTTTTTTGTTTAACCATTTCTTCCGCACAGAGTTCAGCCAGTGCTTGCCTTTTATGTGATCTTAGCAGTGTCAAATACATTTTTAATTTCTGTTTTTAATGTCTGAAAAAGAAATCTGTAGTCATTATCTGAGAAAGATATTCACCTTTCTTAAAAGACTTTTTTTTGTTTAACCATTTTTTCCACACACAGTTCAGCCAGTGCTTGGCTTTTAAGCAATCTTATCAGTGTCAAATACATTTTTAATTTCTATTTTTAATGTCTAAAGAAGAAATCTGTAGTCAGTATCTAAGAAAGATATTCATCTTTCTCAAAAATTTTTTTTTGTTTAACCATTTCTTCCACACAGATTTTATACAGCATCAATATCATACATTTGTAATTCCTTTTTCTTATACTGGGGTAAACTTTTTCAGCTCTTTAATAGCGTTGTCTTCCTAGTTTGTGGAGAGGACTTGCAGTTTTTGATCTTCAAAATCATCTTCGCTAAATTTGTGTCCTGAAGGTCTGTTGTTGTAACAATTTATTCTTTTAATTTTAAAAGTGAAATTATTTAATATTCAAGACCAGTTTATGGTTACAGTTGAAGTTTGTTTTATAAACTTTTTATTTTTTTAAAAACTTTTAAAAAATTTTTGAACTACTCATAAAGTTTGTAATTCTTCCCCAGTTTTAGTGTCATAAAATTTCAGAGGATAGTTGTATGTTTCATCAGACTATAAATTAAGGTGCATGGTGTTTAAGGTATCGATGTTGTTTCAGGAAAGATTTTTTAGTGTTTCATGGAGATAAAAAGACGTAAATACCAGGCACTCAGGACTATTGCTTAAATCAATAGTCATATAAATTAATTAAATAAGTAATGTAACAAATGTGATGGGTAATCTGAGAATTTCATTTCAAATTTTTGCAGTGTAAAGAAAAATATGAATTTTTTTTTTTTTTTTTGTAGTGAACTAGAAATCATTTGCTTTAGGCCGTATCTTGATATATTAGCTTAATAAGGCTATTAAAGGTTGGCGACGTAACCAGAAGAGGCATATCTAGCAAAAGTTAATGATCTACGTAGCATTTATGGTTGCCCTTATCCAACAAAATTTACTGACAAAAGCTACTGGCGTATTCTGAAAAAGGGACTAGCACATCTAACAAGAAATATTGGTATGTCCAGTGGAAGTCCTGGATACATCCAGAATATGCAACAAAAGTTGTTGGTGTATCCAGCAAAAGTCACAGCAAACTAAGCACGTCACTTAAATCACCTCAGGTGTTAACTGCCATTCATTTCATGTGGGATACGTATAAAATATTACTGGAATACACAACAAGTGGAATACTGGCATACATATAAAATGTTACTGGAATACACAAAGAGTGGAATACTGGCATGCATATAAAATGTTACTGGAATACACAGCAAGTGATATACTGGCATCCATATAAAATGTTACTGACATACACAACGAGTGGAATACAGGCATACATATAAAATGTTACTTGCATACACAAGGAGTGGAATACTGACATACATATAAAATGTTACAGGCATACACAACGAGTGGAATACTGGCATGCATATAAAATGTTACTGGAATACACAGCAAGTGATATGCTGGCATACATATAAAATGTTACTGGCATACACAATGAGTGGAATACAGGCATACATATAAAATGTTACTGGCATACACAACGAGTGGAATACTGGCATACATATAAAATGTTACTGGAATACACAACAAGTGGAGTACTGGCATCCATATAAAATGTTACTGACATACACAACGAGTGGAATACTGACATACATATAAAATGTTACTGGCATACACAATGAGTGGAATACTGGCATACACAACGAGTGGAATACTGGCATACATATAAAATGTTACTGGAATACACAACAAGTGATATACTGGCATACATATAAAATGTTACTGGCATACACAATGAGTGGAATACTGGCATACACAACGAGTGGAATACTGGCATGCATATAAAATGTTACTGGAATACACAGCAAGTGATATACTGGCATACATATAAAATGTTACTGGCATACACAATGAGTGGAATACTAGCATACATATAAAATGTTACTGGCATACACAATGAGTGGAATACTGACATACATATAAAATGTTACAGGCATACACAACAAGTGGAATACTGGCATGCATATAAAATGTTACAGGCATACACAACGAGTGGAATACTGGCATGCATATAAAATGTTACTGGAATACACAGCAAGTGATATGCTGGCATACATATAAAATGTTACTGGCATACACAATGAGTGGAATACAGGCATACATATAAAATGTTACAGGCATACACAACGCATGGAATACTGGCATACATATAAAATGTTACAGGCATACACAACGCGTGGAATACTGGCATACATATAAAATGTTACTGGAATACACAACAAGTGGAATACTGGCATCCATATAAAATGTTATAGGCATACATATAAAATGTTACTGGAATACACAAGGAGTGGAATACTGACATACATATAAAATTTTATTGGCATCCACAACGAGTGGGTTACTGGCATACATATAAAATGTTACTGGAATACACAAGGAGTGGAATACTGACATACATATAAAATGTTACTGGTTTGCACAATGAATGGAATACTGGCATACATATAAAATGTTACTGGTTTGCACAATGAATGGAATACTGGCATACATATAAAATGTTACTGACATACATATAAAAATTTTACTGACATACATATAAAATGTTACTGGAATACACAACAAATGGAATACTGGCATCCATATAAAATGTTACTGGTTTGCACAATGAATGGAATACTGGCATACATATAAAATGTTACTGGAATACACAACGAATGGAATACTGGCATACATATAAAATGTTACTGAAATACACAACGAATGTTACAGGCATACATATAAAATTTTACTGGAATACACAACGAGTGGAATACTGGCATACATATAAAATGTTGCTGACATACACAACAAATGAAATACTGGCATACATATAAAATGTTACTGGCATACACAACAAATGGAATACAGGCATACATATAAAATTTTACTGACATACATATAAAATGTTACTGGTATACACAACAAATGGAATACTGGCATCCATGTAAAATGTTACTGGCATACACAATGAGTGGAATACTGGCATACATATAAAATGTTACTGGCATACACAACAAATGGAATACTGGCATCCATGTAAAATGTTACTGGCATGTACAGCACATCTCACTGTCATGAACAGCACAAGCTGATGTCATGTACAGGACATGTTAATGTGTAGTACAGGAAATATTGATGTAATGTACAACAAATGTTACTGTCATGTTTCTGGAAAGTACAGCGCTTGATTTTGTCATGTACAGCAAATGTTTCTGTCGTGTACAGCACATGATTCTGGCAGGCACATCAAATGTTACTGCACATCAAATGTTACTGGCATGTACAGCAATGTTTAGTTGTGAATCTGGTTTTCCACCACTAACTACACCCCCCTGAACACACACACACACACACACACACACACACACACACACACACACACACACACACACATTTAGCAGATTGTATCATTCTGTTAACATTGTTGCTGCTCAACATTTAGAGTTTAACAGTGACCTTTGGATATTGTGACCAACCGTTCATCTCTGTCTACTGCGTCCAAACCCTGACATTTAAAGCGGCGTAAGTGTAAGAATATATGCCTGTACCCTTTGTTAGCCCTGTAACGACCACCCGGGAAGGGCAACACCTGGATCTGATGGAGCTGTGTGTATGTATACAATGGTGTTATTGTCATCTTGAAAGGACCACACCTGGATAAGGTTGTGTAATAAAGTAATAAGATGCACACACACTAAAATGGTGGGCTTCCACCTGTACTCGGGTGCTATGTCAGTGACACAGGTGTGTGAGAGTAGTTTACTGATGAGCTCGTCAGGCACTACATCATTGGTGTGTGTGTGAGTTGCCGGGTTGCCAAGCCTTGCTGTGCCTCGCTCGTGTGTCATGGTGGACCCTGGGGACCAGGTGCACACAGCTGTCTTCCGTCATTTACCAAACACACATTATCTTACAAAGAAAATTAATGGTCATCTGTTCCAGGGAAATGATGACAAGCTGATGCAAAATGAGCCAAGACACAGTCATATGTCATCCTCAAAATAGACTTAATGTCCTGATTCGCTTCCCATGGCAACCAGAATTGCTTAGAGACCCTTCTCTGTCTGACGTAAGAATGGAGCTTAAACTTAGACAACAGACAAGAAGGTTTATTAATATATTATGACCGAGGAATTTAATCTTTGAGACTGGCAATTGTGGCATGTTCATGCAAAGGCAAAGTGCAAAGAGGCAGTGAAAACAACTGCTGTAAAAGTTAAACAAAATTCAAGTTTATTTGGCTTGTTAATAGGTAAAAATTTTTTGGACAAAAAATAAAAAAAACAAAATCAAGAGCTGCAACCTGCAGAGACTTTCTCAAGTATTCAGAAGTGCTATATGGTAACCATGGTAACAGATGAAGAATCTACAAGACTTCTGTTTTTTTTTGTATTTCCTTATTTCTCTGATAAGTTCGTATTCTCATAGACAATAATTTTTGTGGAACAACCATGTATATAATATTTACATCTAGTCATCTTTGAAAATACCTCTTAGTCTCAGTACACTGTTGCAGACTCTGCTTGTTCAGCTTATTTAAGATAAATTCGATTTCTTTTTTCACATTAGCAATTTATTGTCGTCTTCATCTCATACCGGTCAAGGGCTAAATTTGTGAGGCTAGTAATGGTCACTGCTCGTTGCCATGTCAACTTCAATTATGGAATTTTCTTCTGATCAGTTTTAGAATAATAGGCTTAAGAAAATCTATAAGCTTGTTGGGAAAATCATCACAGGAGGCCGAATATGTACAGGATCAAAGAAAACAGAATTCCTTTATCTTATTACTCTCCCATGTTGAAGATCTCCTAGGGTTAATTCCCCTGAGTCTTGTATTAAAGCCGTGTAGAAATTGCTTTTCTCTCAGACTTTTGAACAATAGCATCAGTGGAAAAAAAAAAAAAAAAGACTTAAGATTTTCCACTAACATGGCTAAGGGAAAGGATAGTGTAGGGGTTTTTTTTTTGTTGTTTTCTCATCCACATACTTGTTTTGTAATTATGCAAATTTAGTTCCAGATTACCATATGCCCTAGAAGCTTGATACAGATACAACTTTTAAATTCTAATCCCTCTGGGAATGCCAAGTTAATGTATCGCTACCCTATTCAAAAGTATCCCTTTCAAATTATCACAAAATCAGAAAATGATTTACTCCTGCATGCAGCGATTCCCCATGAGAGCGAAGACATTGAGCAAGTCACTTATTTCTTTAGTGGCCCTGTGCCATTTTTAGCTGTAACTCGCCTTCGACTGTGAGCAATCTTGTTAAGCTTGAATTCAATATCTCTACGCTTGATTAGGGTTGAATGAAACATTACTGGCCCGTTACAAACTTGAATTGGACATTGAGTGTCGTCTCATCCCACGTTAGGCAAGAAAATATTTCCGGCGGTACTTGGGACAACACAGTTGAATTAATTCGACAGCTCTCCTCACACTGTATGCTGGGCTCTGGCCACTGCACAATACCCAACACCACTAGTAAGACAGTCTATTGGCAGATCTGATTAAACTCTTAACATCTAATCAGCCAATCATAAAGCCTGTTGTTCCTACTGGTTGAGGGGGGGGGGGGGGGAGAAAGAAGAAAAAAAAGAAACATCGACCTATAATGGAGCAGGAAACATAAATGTACTTAGGATCGATGCAGAAACCTCCAAGCTAAACCCAGATTAGCTTTTTCCATTGGGAATAAAGATTTTCTGCTATGCTTTCAGTGTAAGTAACTTTATGACTCACGTACCGGGAGGGAGGGCGGGATGAGAGGTGAAGGCTAGAGATATTTGCAGACCTACAGTGTACTTGTAAAAAATAAAGAATGGAGAATGATGACTTATAGATGCATGTGACATAGTGGTCAAGGTTATTGAACTGCTTTTTGCCCTTGTGAAAATTGAAGACATACCCAAAAGAACAGACTGGTACTTGTTTCTGGTGTAACTGTACAGTGGAACAAATAAATAAATGATAATGGCTTAACGCCACTTTGGCAATATTGCTGCCATAATGGCAACAGTGCAGTGGAGCTTGAATAGACCTTGTGTCAAAATCCATGCTGCTAGCAACTCCTGGCATTATCAAACTCTTGATAATTTGGATGAAATCTCACAGCACAGGTCTGCAGAATGTTAGGTACGAATGTAAATGCACCTGTTCCTGGTGGTTTTACCTGTCCCTTGCTCTACAGCTAACATGATGAGACAGCTAATCAATACCTGCAAAATGGTTTTGTCCTTCGTCATATAAAAAAAAAAAATAGAAAAAAATGTCAAAAGATTTCGGAAATTAGGGATAGAAGCATTTTAAGGAAAAAAGACAAGGTGAAAATAAAATGCCATTGAAGAAGTTACAAGGAAATTGCAGGCATTTTTTTTTTTTAATACAAGGATAATACCTGCATGGATATACGTTAATTCAGATTAAGTGTTCAACACCAGAAATATTGCCAGTGTGGCAATAAACAATAATTGTTCATTTAAAAAGTGTCAGTACATGAGATTATGGAACCTTAGGATATAAGCATCAGGTTTCAAAAGAAAATAAGGTAGAGTAGAAAGCTCTTCAAGAAGTTCCCTGGGAACTACGGGTCCTGTTGAAAGTGTGAATGTGATATCCTCAGACATCTGCATGTTTGAGGCTCCTTTAATTCAAGGCGGCCAAACCATGCAATCAGTCAAGAGACCTTCCTGCCCAGGCCTGCCCAGTGCATTGCAGAAATGACACAAGCATTTAATCAAAAATGTCAGAGGATCAAAACCTGGAGGATGAATGATTATGGCTTAAAGGATACATGAAACATTTGGTTTTTATTTCCTTATATGGAATATATGATGTGACATAACATTCAGATTAAGAAGCTTGCTGTGGTGACATCAGTGATCAAAGCTGTCAAATAACTTTATAGGGGGTGGGGGAGAGCCTGTTTTTGGGGGGCGCTAAACTTGTCCCGTACTTCCAGGATATTTATTGATGGTGTCCTTTCGGAATTTTTTGACCATCGACAGAAAATTTGCATAAAATGGAAGGGTATTGAGAAATATATAGTGTACCTGAAAAAATGAAAAATTTTTTCTTTTTGGCATATAACTTTCTTCATTTGCTTAAAACCATGCTCTTTGTTTTTTGTAGTGCCTTTTATGTATCCCATAATGCCACTCCAGAAGTATTGCAGCCATATTGTGGCGACAGAAGCACTAATGGGTCTGTGATTTAGTCAGTGCTTTCCTTTTAATTCACTCAGTGCCTTCCTTTTAATTTACTCAGTGCTTTCCTTTTAATTCACTCAGTGCTTTCCTTTTAATTTACTCAGTGCTTTCCTCCGCCATAATACAACTGTAATTGGTACAAGTGAAAGGTGTTCAACAACAATGAAAAGAAAAAGAAAAATGAGGTGTGTTTAGATAGGCACTTTGCCTTACATGTCGGGTATCTGGTTTATGTCAAATAATTGGAAAACTTTAGACACCAGGGAAATAAAATAAAAATTCTTGTATTCTTACAGAACTGTAGCTATTGCCTTAAAATTTTGATGCATCAGTTGACAGCTAAACAGTGCCTGGTGATAGTTATCATGGGCAAAAATTCTCTGAAAGAACGATGTGGGGAGAGTGGAGAAAGAAAACAAATTTTGAAGAAGAATGTATTTAAATAGGAAGCAAAGTCAGAACAGGTTCAGCTTTACTAGAATTGGACACTACTCGTTAGATGAATGAGGTGAGCATGGAGCGAAGATTCAGGGGTTACTGAACACAAAGATGATATTCTACAAAGATGCAGCGTAGGGAACAAGATAGACAGAATGGTTCCATGGAAAGATTGGATTTGTGAAGCAAAAAAGTCTAAAAGAAATCAGTATGACCTTTGGTGCCAGATTTTTTAAGGCACTAGGAGGAAAGAAAAACAAGAAAAATGGTGGCGGTGAAAATGTGTGTAGTTGTCTTGGCTATCACGCTATTTCTACCTCGTGACATTGAAGAGTGAGAGGAATGGCCAGACCTCATTGATTAAATTTCCTTACATGATTATATTGACTAATCAGAATACCTCTCCCTGGCTTGACCAGCGGGTGGGTGTCTGTGGTTGGCATGACTACATCAGAGCCGCTCCCTTTTTCTGTCTTGTCCACTGACAATTTCATACGAACCTGATTTGGACAGAACTCACGTTTGAGGAGGCTGCTGCCAGCTAATTCAATTTTCACCGAGGGGAACTTTCTGGTGACCTCCTAACGAAGGCATGATTGAAGGACGGGGAGCTGACCTCCCTCCTGCCCACTACAGAAAATCTTTTTCTAGGGACATGCGTATAATTTCCTTTCTTCCGCTCGGTATAACACAGAGCTGGTTTTAGTTGATACTTTCATTACACTTAATATCATGATGATGATTTGATTGCAGAAAACACCATTAATCGAGTCCCCCCCCCCCCCCCCCCCCCTTTTTTTTAATGTCGACCTAAATAGCTCATTTGGCAAAGACATTGTTTTTTTATTTATCGGTCCTTGACCAATGAGGGTACAGGTTCAAATCCAACTATAGCAGGTTTTTCTGCAGCTCTAAGCTAGATAGCTAACAACATGCAGGGGGATTTACAGTTTTTCATCTCAAGTTCAGCATTTTTCAAGTTACACATTTTGCTCGATTCTGATTAACATAATGAGTTATATGGATAACAACTTCCATTTATTTAGAAGCGACGTTTTGGTATAGATACTAATACCGTTTTTAAGCATGAAAAGCATGTATCTTGTTATGTTATCCAACTCAACTTCTAAATGTCTCCCAAAGATGTTGATTTTGATGGATTCATTTACTTGAAACGGCCACTTTTTTTTTTTGAAGTTTGGTTATCATTTTATCAGAAAAAAAATCTTTTTTAAGGCTTTATGTTCTTCTGATAGTGTATTTTTTTTTTTACACATAACAAGGTTCACAAGCAATACAGTACTCTGGTCATTATAGCATTCACATCTTTAACCCTGAAAAAACCTGCCTGGTTTCTTCCCACTATAATGCTGGCTGGTGTCGTAGAAGTGAAATATTCTTGAGTACGACGTAAAACACCAATCAAATAAAGAAATAAATGCAAAAAACATGAATAACTATGATGGCCATCATACAAGGTCTTTAACCCTTTCAACCACCACTGCTACCAACATTTTGAAACATTCTGAGAGGACTATGGGGTGTAAAGATATTAAGTCTAAAATAGTTCTATGTTCCTGGGTGGAATTTTTCTGTATTGCCTTAATTCTTCAACCTTTTCAACCACCACTGCAACCAACATTTCGGAACATTCTGAGAGAACTATGGCTTGTAAAGAAATAATTTGCACAGTTTTAGGAAGATGACATCTTTTAATATACATGTAGTCACACAAACAAATGATTTTTGGTATCATTGTCATAATAATCGTATGCATAACTTTCACAGACAAAAACGCTTCAATGGTTGCAAAGGTGGCAGATTTACGGTATCTGCAAGCCGTATTTTCTATTGATCAGCTTGCTGACCTGCCTGCCAGCGGGTTGAAGCAGAAACAATGACAGAAAGGCGACTCATCGGCAGCTGACTTCGGATTAACAGTGCTTTAGAACATGAATCCAGGATGTCCGTGGAACTTTTGTGTTCGATATGTTGAAAGTAACATTTTCCTCGGGCACAAAACTGTGAATAAATAATGAGATGAAAATTAAACCTTGTATATGTATGCATATAGATTGATAATTCCGGTACATTTAGGAATGTCGATAGTTTGTATCGCCACAAATTTCTAGAGATCCGTCTGTGGGCGAAGCACATTGCATGCTTGAACTGATTGTCCGCCTGAATACTGAAGTGAGTTGTCAGAGCAGATAGTTTCTCATACAAAACACTCACTAGTACTGAGCAAACAGTCGGAAAGTTATTGACGAACAAGTGGCCAGATGATTTGCCTCATCATAAAAATGGCCATTTAATTAGCTCTGTTGGCCACCTCATGACTGGCCACTGCTCTGAAGCCGTGCCAGCAATCCCATTGCAGTAAATAAGGTTGGGCTGACCAATTTGACCATAGCGCTGTCACTTGACTGATCAAGCTCTATCCCTCACTGACCATTACTCAATAAAAACACCCCCTACGGCCACTGGCCACTTTGCGGTGACAGGTTAACGAGTTGTTAGCTGGGTTGGGTTTGCTCTGTGCGGAAATAGTACATCTTCAGGACTTAAGTGGCTGTCTCTATCTGCAAAGATAAAGTTTCATCCGGCAGAAGACATCCTTACGGTTGAGTGTGTAAATGATGAGAATGGACGATGGGTCAGTTGGACAGCTTACGGAGACTACAATGATGATGTTAGAATACCAGAGCTGCTAGGATGAAGGAGTTTTTCTTGTATAAAGTTTAAGAACGATAGACCAATTTTGGTCATCACACATGAAGTTTGACCTTATTCCTATTG